>NW_011500583.1:113140-114664 GCF_000495115.2 Populus euphratica
GATGTGGCCACCCACTCAACAATTAGTCAACAAATCAATAGTTTTAAATTTTAATCTATAAAAAAAGACATTTGTCATGCATTTAAGCATCTTAGTTTTCAGATCAAAATTATATTCTTTCTCTCTTTTTCTTTTCGCATTTTAATTACTTATGTTGTACAATTTCATATGTTTTTTTTATTATAATCCCTTTTACTATATATAAAATATATATTGTGCTTTTTCTCTTTCACATCTATATTATTTTGCAGGGAGTGGATCTTCAGAGTGGATCTTCATCGATCCTTTTTTATTCTCCATCTAATTGCACATCTATATATCATTACCCCTAATATATTCAAGTGACGTGCTAGATAATGATAAAAAAAAATAATAAAGCAAATCTAAAAATCATCTTTAATTATTATTCATCTTTTTTTTAACCATAGCATAACACATCAAATATCCAAAATATTCTTTTAAAGATTACTTTATTTTCATAAACCATAATCACATTCAAAATTCAAACCTGGATTAGATTCTTTAAGAGTGAATAGAATCATAGGTTATATTTGAAAGCAAACAATCATTCTAATATTTTTTATTTAGCCACTCACACCTTATAATATAAGATATCATGCTCATAATCCTTACATATAATAGCTTAGGTATTTGCAACTTATATACTTATATTGGCTTTCATAAGATAACTAATCGCTTCATGATTAGTACTTAAAAATGTATTTTTATTAAGGTTTTTGATTAATACCTAAAAGTGTATTTTTATCAAGGTTTTATATCATCATTTTATACTTAGAGTATCAATAACTCCTTAACTAGAACATGTTTTATAATAACAAGTTTGATAATATAAGATACCTTTAATTTATGGTAAATGCTCATTTTAAATGCAGGTATTCTCACAATTCAAAGGATTGATTATTGTGGTTAACTATTGGAAGTAAAAGGACAGAGAAAAGGCTAAGCTTATGAAGGAGATGCCGATTCACTTTAAATTCAAACACTGTTCAGTCATCGGATAATATCTAGAGCTATAAATCTTAGATGAAAAGATAAGAAATAGGCCTACAACTTTTATAGGTATGGAAAGACTCAAATTTACCATTTTCAAATTCAAAGTTTGGCCACAAAAAGAAGTATGAATCTATCTTGCAATATAGCCCAAACACTACTCAGAGTTTTACCCATAACTGGAGTTCTAAAAGTCCAAATGATCTGAAATTTGGTGGGTGGAAGGAAAAGACAATTTCCAACAACTTTAATGAGAGAACCAGCTGAAAATCCACCACGTCCATCAACAGCACTGCTCAGTAATTTAGACATATCTCGAGCTGTAGTGTTCCAAATGATCTGAAATTTGGTAAGTGGAAGGAAAAGACAATTTCAACAACTTTCATAAAGAATACTTTGTCAAATTCTAATTGCATCAATATCAATTTAGCCAATCAAAGTGCTTGAGTGATGTTGTCCACCAAGTCCATTGAAAGTTGGCCACTACATCAATTATTAATTACCAAATGAATA
>NW_011500583.1:115080-115492 GCF_000495115.2 Populus euphratica
TGTTAAATGGTTAATCTAGATTTGTGTTGTATAATACTTGCTACATCAAATACTTGATCCTTTATAGTCTTCGACCGATATCGTTATTACTAGAGGAACTTGATTTGTTGTCAACATAAGTTAGCATCATTAATACTTGGTAAAATTTAAAAGTATAGTGTTATATAAATAACATGATTAATATGATCATGTTGATAATTAATAAATAGTTTATACCTTACTTATCTCTAATACTATTAGTGTATCCTTTAACCTTGACATTTGTTTTTATCATTGTATAATCTTCACATTAATCTTACATCTCAAAGTCCTATTTAACTCATCTTCACCACCATCATCATCATCGTTGTTGTTGTTGTTATTATTGTGGTTGTTCTTCTTATTATTATTTATAATTTATATAGTTAATTTT
>NW_011500583.1:115512-120795 GCF_000495115.2 Populus euphratica
ATCTTGTTGGGTTATTTATTACTTTGACAGTCCTGCACTTGGGATAAGACATCAACTCTTTGATCGTGTTAGTTTTATATAAGCATTTTACACTTGAAGTATCAATAACTCTTTAAATAAAACATGTTTTATAATAACAAGTCTGATACTATAAGATACCTTTAATTTATGGTAAATGTTTTCTTAAATGCAGGCTTATCACATAAATCAAAGGATTGATTGACGAGTTCAACTATTGAAATTGAGAAGACAAAGGGAGGGTGAACTTTAGAAAATAGATGCTGGTTCAATCCAAATTAGAATACTGTTTGTTCATTGGGTCATATTTAAAGCTGTAAATCTTAGATTTTAATTTGGTTTATATGGCTAGAACATTTATGGGAATAAAAGATTTCATTCTGCTGTTTGGAAGTCAAAATCTTAGCAATAACGGAAAAGACTGGATCTATCCTGTAGCCTAGACACTGTTCAGTGTTTAGTTCATATCTTGAGTTCTAGAAGTTCAAATGACCTTAATGTTTTTTTGTTAGAAAGCTGAGATAATTTTCTAAAACTTTCATGAAACAAGTCTGTTCAAATTCAGATATTAGCAATGATGTTTTGTTGAGACAAGATGATAAAGATTGTCACCAAGTTAAGATGTGGCCACCTACTCAACAATTAGTCAATAAATCATAGTTTTAAATTTTAGTCTATAAAAGGAGTCATTTGCCATGCATTTAGGCATCTTGGTTTTCAGATCAAGATCATGTTCTTGCTCTCTCTTTATTGTAATGCTTAAGTTTTGCTTATATTAATTTCTTGTTTATGCTTCTCATTTCCTTTCCTTTACTTAGTCAAATTTTATCTTATTTATATTTTTATCTTATTTATTTATGTCTCTCTCTTTTATTATGTTTAGTTATATTTATTATGTCAAGTTGAAAAAGTTGCACTAATGGTGTAAGAATAAGTATAGTGTAAACTCAATATGAACTTTAATGTTTGATACTAACATGTTTTGTATTTGTTATCTTGTTCACTTTTAATACTTTGTTTGTTAAATATTTTTTTTATTATTTATAATTTATACAGTTAATCTCCTTGTGGTTTGACTCCAGTTTTGCCAGGTTATTTATTATTTTAACACTCCTACACTTGAGAGAAGACATCAATAATTTGGTCGTGTCACTTTTCACTTTGAGCATATCTGTATTAAAATTTTAGAGATATGATCTAATACTCTAATTTTCTTGTTTTATGATGCCAAAAAACTTAGTTATGCTTTTTTTAGCTAGTGTGCTTGTGTTAAAGCATTTAGTGGTAAGATCGTGAAAGTTAAGGATAAAGTTATGCTTCAAACTATGGTACCATACTTGAGAAAATTCATGGAATATTATCGGAAGAACTTTACATATAGCATCACTATTTTATGTGACAAGTTATAAGCCATTTTTTACTTTTGATAAATGTTATCTTAGATATGTAAGTCTATTGTAAGTGTCTAAATTGGCATTAATAGACATACAATCTTTGAAAAGATAGGAATGTAACATTCAATGATAAAGTGGAGAATATCCCATTTGGAGGAGGCAATATTCATTTTCATAAGCTTATGTTGTTATTGATCTCATTTCTGTCAAGGTCTTTTTTGATAAAGAGTAAGCGAGTGAGAGTTATAGGAAGATCAATGATAATAGCACCTTTTATAGCATAGACTTGCTAAGGTTTTTATTTTTTATCTTTGACTTTCATGCATATAGCATCCAAATTAAGAGTGTTCTTTATGGTAAGAGTAGCTTCTTCAAAAAGGAGGGTTAAAATTTATTGCATATTGATTTGTCATTTTCATTTAGAAAACCATGGTTGTCTGTGTGCACTTAATTATGTATATAGTGAAGTTAGATGTTATGTTATCTATTAGAAAAGTCAAATAGTGTGAAATTATTGTTCTGCAAATAGAATAACTTCATTGAGCTATTCCATTTGATGGGTAATTTGTTAAAGATTTTTGAGGAGCTTATGTACTTATGGTAAGGAAATTAGTTACCCTCTCACATCTTTATGTTTTTAAGTCATCAACTATGAAAAGAAGTTTTGGATGAGGTGTGAAATGAAATTGAACTAGATTTTGTTTAGTTTTGTATAAATAATACCACTAATAAAATCAAGAAAAACTTTAAATTGGTTTGGGATTTTCATAGATGCTTATAGGTTAAGGTGGCTTGGTCATTCCACACTCTCCTAAAAAAAAAGTTTCATATTAGAATAAGCGGCTCTCTAATGTTTAAAATAGTAAATAAAAAAGTGATAATAGTGTATATAAAGATAACAAGAATAGAGAGTATGAATGTATATATTGTGTTAGGTGACATGTTTTGTGGAATTATGGGTTGTTATCTAATAATTTGAGGTTTTTATATATTCTCAATCATAAAATTATCTCATGAAATATGGAGTTGCAAACATAATATGTGAAGTAATGATAAAAAACAATTATTTATACCACCTCGGTAAACCTATACAGGCTTTCATAATGAAGGTTAGACAACGCAACCATTGATAGGAAAAGCTAGCATTGGCATCATACCAACAAGGTGTATATCATTATTGTTGTTCGTGGTAGTTATTGGAAAGAAAGCCATGCGCGGGCTAATCTCTTGGAAGTTATAATATTGTATTGTTTGTATTGTTGAGTATGGCAATACCATGGTTTTCAATGTTTTGTTATTGGACCAAGCCCACAACTTAACAACCAGGGATGTCTGTTATTTTTTTTTTTCAAATCCATCATGCTCTAATAAATAATTAAAAATTCAGTGATGGAAAAAGAAAATCAGATGGAGCGAGTCTTCAATTAACAACATCAAATATGTAATCGCTTGGTTTAAATTTACTAAATTAGATACGGTGGGACATGGCCTATCTTGATTGGAACACGAATTTGGCCCAGCATATTGGTCCAGCTCCATAAATCCTACTCCTCCTCCCGTAGGAATCCCGTCACCCAAGGCATTAACGAAACCGAATTCTCTCTGGGGTTTTTTTTTTTTAAAAAAAGAAAAACATATTCTGGAAAAAATCATGGCAACATTGAAACTCCATGGAACCCCTATATCGACCAACACCCAGCGAGTTCTTGCAACCCTTTACGAGAAAGAGGTAGAATTTGAGCTTGTTAATGTCAATTTGGGAGCTGGGGAACACAAGCAAGAGCCCCATATTTCCCTCAATGTAAGTACTTTACTAATATTGAAAGAAAAGAGCATCTCTTTATCGCAAATGATCACTGCATCTATCGATTTCTTAATCTAATATCATATTACTTCTTCTTCGAATGAAATAGCCATTTGGTCAAGTTCCAGCTGCTGTTGATGGAGATCTTAAGCTCTTTGGTGAGTAAGATTTCAACCCCTAGTTACTGTAGAAGTATTATTTTACACGATTTGTTGGGGGCTATAGTTTATTTACTCTTTCGGGTATTTGCAGAATCAAGAGCAATTTCACAGTACGTAGCCCACCAATATGCCAGCAAAGGGACTCAACTGGGCGCTGCAGGCAACGGGTATGCCACAATTTTGGTATGGCAAGAAGTGGAATCTCACCAGTTCGACCCATCAGCTTCAAAACTGGTGTGGGAGCTAGTTTTTAAACCAATTTTTGGGTTACCAACAGATGCAGCTCTAGTTGCCGAGACGGAGGTGACTCTCGGTAAGGTTCTAGACGTGTACGAGGCAAGACTGTCTCAATCCAAGTACCTAGCTGGTGACTGCTTCACCTTGGCAGATCTGCACCACCTCCCTAACATCCAGGCCTTGTTGGGGACTCCATCCAAGAAATTGTTCGATTCTCGCCCCCATGTTAGCGCATGGGTTGCCAGTATCACTGGAAGGCCAGCTTGGGGCAAGGTGCTCGCTTTGCTTCCCAAGTAATTAGAAAGGAACTATGCAGGGTCTCTTGTCCTGAATAAATAAATAAAAAGACGAGTGTGGTGTTTAGTCATCAATATATATTAACTCTGTTTACAGAAACAGGTAGACCGAAAGGTCCCCAGTTTGCTTCTCGAGTACTTGTATCTTGATCTTGTGTATGGTGTGTGGTCATCAATCTTCTATGCGAAGGATGGTTAAACGCGGAATAAAGTTCGTCTTTTTTTTTGTGTTGTTCGTGGCATTTCCTGCATCGGTTATATATAAAGTGGGACATTGATGAGCCTTGAAATTTCAGTTCAGATTTTATGGACCAATATCATTTCAACATTCTCAAGTTTTGATCTGAATTCTCTCTTCTTTTTTGTAACGAATGCGTAGCGATCATTCTAGCTCTGGAAACACATGAACGCTCCTTTGTGCTCTTTTGGTGTTGGGCCGATGACATTGTAATAACATTGTCGTCGTTGACTAGATATCAAAAACGCTTATTTCATTTGGGCAACTGCTCTTCTGGTTTGATCGAAATATGGCAGAAGCATTTGGTTCTATGCTAGCCATCCTCCTTGCAAGAGTAAAGCTGGAACAGGTTGTGCACACAACATGATTCGTCTTGCACTTGATCAAGGCAGTCTTTATCGTTTTGAATAAAAGAATTGATCTTCTTCATAAAAGGCATTATATGTCTCTATTATAGACTAAATTGACAAACATCATAATACCTTTAATTTTCAATTGCCATGCTTAAAGTTGCATGTGTCCTTTGTCTTAGGGCATTGGCAAGGATGAGCAATGGACTCGAGTTCAATGAGCACCGGACGAACTCATCCCTTGAATCAAGCAAGTCCAACTTAATCAATCGAGCAGGTCTCGAGCAAGGTAACCACACATGGGAGTTAAAGTTAGGAAATGAGAGCGTAACGAAGGACCACTTGGGGAAAGATTTGGGGAGGGGACGGCTAAGAGCTATTGCTTTCATAAACATGATTTCAATTGTACGTCTCGTCTCCGTCTATTATTTGAATTGGTGAAGGAATGATCTTTCTATCTAAGTGGCTAAGGAATTAAAATTTAGCTATGTCTAGGAGAAAATAAATAGCAATTCAAAAATCTAGGATTTGAATTGATGTATTTTTATTGATTCCTTCTAAATTTAAATTGCATTGATTTATTTTAAAATTTTCATTTTAATTTGATTATTCACCATGTAGAAGGATCCTCGCTAAGCATTTATGGTCGAATAGTTAAAGCACCCAATTTATAATTGACAAATTCATAGGTTCAATTCCTATTGGATGCACGCTAATGGGACCCTTCAATAAATTTATTGGAATTGGCTCTGTATCAATGGAATCTCAATCTTTCACAAACAGTG
>NW_011506956.1:0-1613 GCF_000495115.2 Populus euphratica
TTGAAAACACATGTTTGAGGAAAGCAACCATAAAAACAAAGGTTTGTACATGAGAAGTTAAAAAAATGTGATGTAGTCCACCCCAAAGTTATTATACCCTGACCAAGGCATCAATTACATGCCGGGCATGTTAATCTGATTTGACCCGAGCCAAATCAAAACTTCGTTTTTAATTTTTATTTTTTAATAAGTTAAAACAAAGATGGTTTGGAGGAACGTCAAATCAGGTTTTGATTGGATTAATTGGGCATGCCAGGTCTATTCCCATCCAATTTAATTTGAAGCGTAGCCTAGGTCGGCGGGTCATCAAGTTGACTCACCAGGCCGGGCCAGGTTTAATAAGACAGATCTACTCTTCCACAGTGGACGCTGTGAAAAAATTGGCATGATTTTGCTTTAAACTGCGTTGTTACAACCTTGTACACAAGAAAACAAATATAAGGAAACAGGTAAGAGTTTGGAGGGAGACAAGAAGAGAACTAACGGGAACTTGGAAATAACTCCATGATCAACAACGCCATCAACTTTATCAAGACTTTCAGCTACTTCAGCTGCAGATTAGGATTAGTGTGCGGTCGTGGAAAAGAGTAACTCAATGCATGGACAGAGATTAGAATGAGAAGAACTCATGATTATAGACCTACCAAGACTTTGTATTGGAGATGTGAAGATGACATCAAGAACGTTGTGACCTTCTCTTGTAATGAAAGGGAAATCGCCCCCCATTGGACCAGCTTGTCCTATCGATGATCTCCTCCATACCTTTGAATGCCAAGCAAAAGAAGGAAGGTGATAGTTGGGCATTACAGTATGAATGAAGCTACTAATCACAACTCCATATTTCAAGAACCCTTATTGCATGATTTAGTTTGTTCAAATCAGCTGTTGTTTCATCTAGGAAGGGTTCAATAAAAATCATTTCATCAGAAAGTATTGAGAGTTAAGAGAGCCTGTTTGGTATAGCCTAAAACTGTTTGCAGCAACGATCCTCCTTAGGCAGGAACATAATTGAGAACCAAAATTTCTCATTGGATTACATCAGAAGGTACTGAGATTAGTAAATAGAATGCATGCTTTCTACCATGGTATAGATCACTGCTTATTGTCCAGGTGATATTATTCCCCAATTATGCTTCCCTAATTCAGGTTTTTACAAGGAAAGTAAAATTTTCTGCTACTTGAAGAAATGGCCTTCTATTCTAATCTTTTAGCCATTAATTGATAGGTAATCAACTTAGTGGCACTGCGTTGTATGTTGTGAAGTTCATACCTCTGCATCACCTAAAAATAGATCATCAATCTCTTCAGCAGTTTCCATCCAGTTGAGCTGAAATATAGATGCAAGTGTTAGTCAGGTCATCCATCTCCTGTTGCAGCAGTTGATGCTTCACATGTATGAGAATCGTTATGGCTTACAGCTTGAACCAAAACTGGAATAGAACCTTCAAGACCTCCCATGTACTGGTTTTCTGTAATCATGAATACGAGCTTATTGGCTGCTTTGAGTATTGACTGCAAGAGATAAGGAGGAGGAAAAGCTAACCAGTCAGAATTTGATACTGAAACACCAACTTTGAGATATCAATTCAGAACAATTTCTCAGTAGATGCATT
>NW_011507003.1:0-1572 GCF_000495115.2 Populus euphratica
CCTAAGTACTAATTAGCTGGGAAATAATTATATTTTAAAAAGTGGTTTTTTTAGAAAATAAATTGCTGGAAAGAAAATTATTTTTTTATATTTAGTATTATCATGAAAAATAAGTTGAAAAATAAATTGTTAATATTTTTTTTAAGTTTATTAAAATAATAAAACTAAAATGTTGAATGAGAATAAAAAAAAATAATCTTAGTCATAAATTATCTCAATTAAAATAAAGAACAATCAAAATAATAAAGATGTTGAAAGATGATGAAATTAAAAGCAATTACAATTTCATAAATTATTTTAAATAAAATAAATAACAATCAAAAGAATGAAAATCAAATATGATAGATAAAAAATTTAAATTAAAAAATAAAAAGAGAAAAAAATCAAATTGTTTTCAAATTAAAAATAATTTTAAGGTATAAAATTAAAATAAGAACCAAAATTGATATAAAAATCAAATTAAATCAAATTTTAAGGTATAAAATTGAAAAATAAATATTCAAAATAAATATATAGTAATAAAAAATTTAAGAATCAAATTTAATAAAATCAGCAAATAACATAACATTTTTAAATTTTTCACAACTCTGGAAGCCTAAGTTACACATAACCAGTTGCTCATTCTGTTTTTTATGCCCCCGCCTTTGAGAGCCTAAAACCTGCTTGAAAAAAATGCTAATTTCATTAGCTTTAGGTGTAAATAGCTATTTACCCTGCATACACTATGGGTTATATAATAATTGACACGACTAAAAGATTGATATCTTCTTCTAATTGCAGGAGTGTTGAAGTAATAAATAACCCGGCAACACTAGGGTCGAACCACAAGGAGGTTAATTGTACAAATTATTAGCAACAATTATAAACAATAATAATAGTAGTAATAATAATACTAATAATAATACTACTAGTCGTAGTAATAATAGTAATAATAACAACAACAACAACAACAACAACAACAATAATAATAAAGAAAAAGAAGTAGTAGTAGAAGAAGATGATGATGAGAACTTTGAGATGAAATATTAATGTAACAATTAAACAATTATAATAACAAATGTCAAGCTTAGAGGATCCACTAATGGTATATCAAACAAGTATAGTATAAACTCTTATTATTCAATTAGAAACCACACACAAAGAAGGTTCCAATCTGATTATAAATTGTTAACATGGTTATATTAGTCATCTTATTCAATTAGTGCTAATACTTATAAATCTCATCAAGTATTCATGATTATAACTTATGTTAACTACAAATCAAGATTAGTCATTTAACAAGCAAAGTATTAAAGAGTGAACAAGATAACAAATATAAAACATGTTAGTATCAAACATTAAAGTCCATATTAAGTTTACATTATACTTATTCTTACACCATTAATGTAACCTTTTCACCTTGACATAATAAACTTAGCTAGACATAATAAAAGAAAGAAAAATAGATAAACAAAATAAAAACATAAATAAGATAAAAGTTAACTAAGTAAAGAAAAGGAAATGAAAGGCGTAAACTTGATATTAATGAAAGCAAAGCATAAACATTACAAAAAATACAAAGAGAGAAAGCAA
>NW_011506958.1:0-1611 GCF_000495115.2 Populus euphratica
TTGGAGCCACTTGAAAACATGAAAGTTGTAGGAAATTGTCTCAGCTTTCTTGTGTAAACAATTCAGCTCATTTGGACTTCTAGAACTCCAGATATGACCAAAATACTGAATAGTGCTCGGGCTGGAGGACACCTTCGGGCTTCTTTATTGTTGCAATAATTTGGACTTGAAAATCGCCTTTTTAGATCTTGGCCTCCATATGAAAGTTGTAGGCCTATGTCTTACCTTTCCATCCATATAAAGTGGACCTAAATCTGAGATCTACAACTCCAGATATGATCCAATTACCGAACAGTGTTCCGGTATGGACTGCACCGACATCTCTTTTCGGATTTTAGCCATCTCTTTGTCCTTTCAATTTCAATTCGAAAATTTATCAATCAATCCTTTCATTTATGTGATAGGCTTGCATTAAAAATAGACATTTACCACAAATTATAGGTATCTTATATTATTAGATACATTATTATAAAACATGTTTTAGTTAAGGAGTTATTGATACTTCAAGTGCAAAATGATGATATAAAACCTTGATAAAAATGCACTTTTAAGTACTAATCAAATATCACTTAATTCTGCTCATATACTCATTTAACATGTAGTCTTGAATCTTAATTTACATACACACACTTTAACATATGATTGTGGGTTGTATATTGGATTATTACATTATTTATGTTCTTTTGTTAAAGGTAACAACTAAGGAAAAGGGATAGTATATAATTTGAAATTAAAAAAAACAAAAAAAAGAGCAAAAAAAAAGAATGATGATAATAAAAATGTAGATAAGTTTGGTTTCGTAGCCTCTCTAACCTAAGCAATTAAGCCCGAAGGGTTGTTTTAACACCTAATACCCTGAAGTCAACTGACTTGGGAGCTATTGGCCCAACGCTTGTTACATGGGTTAAGGAGAAAAAGCTTAAGGGAATCAAACATTGCACTATCTATGTATCAGTATCTGCGACCTGAGTTACTAAGCTCGTAGAGGTGTGTCTCAACACCTAATGCCCTAAGACCAACTGGTCTAGGAGTCATTAGCCGAAAGCTTGTTACATGGGTTAAAGATGCATGATGTTTTTAAGTTACATGCATATATATATTAAAAAAAAAAAAAATCCCAACCCAAGGAAGTTAACTTTAAAAATTAGAACAAAAATTTTGTTTTCTTCCAAGAAAAGCCCCATAATTATGTGTTGATATATTGAGCATAAAAGAAAGGTTTATTAATATCTTGTTAAGAGGTATTGAGCAGATATATAAATTTAATGAGAGTTTGTTTATTTGGATAGATTAATGGAAGTTCTTTTTTAAAAACTGTTGTTGCATTTCATCCCAAGCACGAATGGATCCTGGTTTCAAATTTTATAGCCATGTTTTAGTTTTATCTTTTAATGAAAAAGGAAAAAGCTTTAATCTGATGGTGTTCGTCCTATAATTTGAGTCATTATAGGTGTTACAGACCTCTTCAAATTCCCTTAAATGCAAGTATGGATTTTCTAAATCTAAGCCATGAAAAGAAGGTAAAAGTTTAATAATGTCTGGCTTAAAATTAAAATGAGATGCATCAGGAGGAAAAATTATGCATGATGATGCACCTGTTATTGTGGGATT
>NW_011506959.1:0-1610 GCF_000495115.2 Populus euphratica
AGAATCAAATGCAAGTAATTGGAGACCACAAATTGAAGAGTTGCCACCACGATCAATTGAGTCTATACCTTCATGTGTTCAACCACCAAAACCTGATTTGAAGTCATTGCCATCCAATCTCAAATACTCATTTTTGGGAGAAAATGAAACTTTTCCGGTAATAATCTCTTCCAAACTTAATGCACATCAAGAAGGTAAGTTATTACAAACTCTGAAAATGCACAAAAAAGCATTAGGATGGACCATAGCTGATATAAAAGGAATTAGTCCTTTGATTTGTACACACAGAATTTATTTAGAGGAAAATGCTAAACCCTCTAGAGAAATGCAACGAAGGCTAAATCCTAATATGAAAGAAGTAGTGAAAAATGAAGTCATTAAGCTTCTAGATAATGAAATCATTTATCCTATTTCTGACAGCAAATGGGTAAGTCCTACCCAAGTTGTACCTAAGAAGTCTGGAGTCACTGTGATAACAAATGAGAACAATGAGTTAATTCCCACTAGAACTGTTACTGGTTGGCGCATGTGCATTGACTATAGAAAACTTAATTCAATCACTAGAAAAGATTATTTCCCCTTACCTTTCATGGATCATATCCTTGAAAGAGTTACAGGTCATGAATTTTATTGTTTCCTAGATGGCTATTCGGGTTACAACCAAATTGAAATTGCATTGGAAGATCAAGAAAAGACTACTTTCACATGTCCATTTGGTACTTTTGCATATCGAAGGATGCCTTTTGGATTATGTAATGCACCAGCCACATTTCAAAGATGCATGCTTAGTATATTTAGCGATATGGTTGAACATTTTCTTGAGATTTTCATGGATGATTTTTCTGTTTTTGGCGATTCATTTGATGATTGTTTGACTAATTTAGGAAAGGTTTTAACCAGGTGTGAAGAGAAGAATCTTGTGCTGAATTGGGAAAAATGTCATTTTATGGTAACAAACGGCATTGTACTTGGTCACATTGTTTCATCAAAAGGAATTGAGGTTGACAAATCTAAAATTGAGTTAATTGCAAACTTGCCAACACCAAAATCTCTTAAAGATGTTAGATCATTCCTGGGACATGCTGGTTTTTATAGAAGGTTCATCAAAGATTTTAGTGTAATATCTAAGCCTTTAAGTAACCTTCTAACAAAGGATACTATTTTTGAATGGACTGAACATTGTGAAGAAGCCTTTGTTAAACTTAAAAACTTGCTTACTTGTGCTCCTATCATTCAACCTCCCGATTTCCTATCATTCAACCTTTTGATTGGTCATCACCTTTTGAAATAATGTGTGACATTAGTGATTATGCTATGGGTGCTGTTTGGGACAAAGAAAAGATAAGAAATCTTATGTGATTTACTATGCAAGTAAAACTTTAAATGGTGCTCAAAAAAATTGCACCACCACTGAAAAAGAATTACTTGTAGTAGTATTTGCATGTGAAAAATTTAGGTCTTATCTTGTCGGCTCACCTGTTATTGTTTTTAGTGATCATGCAGCTTTGAAATATCCTCTTTCAAAAAAGGATTATAAGGCTAGCCTGGTACGATGAATTTTGTTACTTCAAGAATTTGATATCACAATCAAAGACAAGAAAGGCATCAAA
>NW_011506961.1:0-976 GCF_000495115.2 Populus euphratica
AAGATTGCAGTCAGTTTGATAATGATCGAGTGACATTACTTCTATGGCCCAAACCAAGGAGTCCCTTAGATATGATATAAAATGGATCTTATTCTATCCTTGATCAGAGATTTCTCTATGAAAAATATAAATCAAAGTTTGAAGAAGGGGAAGTAGAAGGAATCCTCGACTTGCAATAGATAGAGGAGGATTTATTCAATCACATCGTTTGGGCTCCTAAAATATGGAGCCCTTAAGGCTTTCTAGTTGATTGTATCGAAAGGTCCATCAATCAGTCCTTTCATTTATGTGATAGTCCTGCATTTAAAATGAATATTTACCATAAATTAAAGGTATCCTATATTATTAGATATGTTATTATAAAATATGCTTTAGTTAAGGAGTTATTGATACTTCAAGTGCAAAATCATAATATAAAACCTTGATAAAAATGCACTTTTAAGTGCTAATCACTTGGAAGAAGTAAAACACTTTTGCAAATAAAAGTCATGCAAAATGTCTGAAAGTCTATCACAAATGTGCCAGATGGACTTGTAGTGCACAAGGTCGTTCTTTAGGAATTATATATCTAAACCGTGATGATAAAATACAATTCATTAAGGATAACTTAAGTAAGGAGTCCTTAGATAATCTTCTATTAACTCTTGAGACTCATTTTAGTGGAGATGTGCATCATGCAATTCATGATTTATGACCCTATTTTCATAAAGAACATGATCTACTTAGTTTTGAAAATCTGACTAAAAAGACCCTATTTGCTAGTTTTTAAGAAAACTAGATGGGAAGCCTATCTCGGACCTATAGAGGGCATTTAAGCCATTCTTGGATGTAAAACCAAGGGAAGATGTGAGCCACAATCACAACTACCTGTACATACATGTTAACTACTTGTACATACACATGTTTTAAAAAAATAAATAAAGAGAGAGAGAGAATGAGACTCTAGCTAGGACTCTAGCTGGCCTACATATAGGTG
>NW_011506961.1:1064-1610 GCF_000495115.2 Populus euphratica
GGTGGATCTAGTCCTGGGAAAGAAAAGGAGTTTTTAGAATCAACAAATCATCTTGGTCAAGTACTAGTTGGGAGAAAGATTCATTTAGTGTATGAGGGATGCAGCTTTGGGTTAATGGGGGAGTATCAATAGTTGCATTTTTAGTAAGTAGTTAAGTTTTGGGGGTTATCCCCAAAGCTTTAGAAAATGGGGACATCATTGGAAAAACAATTGGAGAGGAACTACAAGTCTCCATAATATATGATCAAATGAATGCAATGTTTAAACACGTTGATACCTTCATTGCCTTACTAGGTGGTATGGGCACATTGAAAGAGATCTTTCATATTTTCTCTTAAGCCCAACACATTCACCATAAACCCATAGGTGATATGTACTTAAAAGTACATCTTTTATCAAGATTTTATATCATCATTTTGCACTTGAAGTATCAATAACTCCTTAATTAAAATATGTTTTATAATAACATATCTAATAATATAAGATACCTTTAATTTATGGTAAATGTTTATTTTAAATGCAGGCCTATCACATAAATGAAAGGAT
>NW_011506962.1:0-1609 GCF_000495115.2 Populus euphratica
AAAAAAATAAAATTAATAAAATTTTTTTTGAAAATAATCATAAAAAATGAAAGGAAAAGAAAAAAATATAGAAAAATATTGTAGCAATATATAGTATTTTATGAGAAAATATATAGTTATAATTTTCAATAAACTCAATATTATAAATAGTAATATCAATAAAGATAATTTAAAAAAAATCATAAAAGAATCATACGAGGAAAAGTACAGTAATCTATAGTATTTTAAAGAAAAAACTAAAAAGTTAAATTATTAATCTGTTTAATATGAAAATAAAATAAAATTGACAAAGACAATTCTGGAAAAAAAAAACATGTGAGAAAACACTATAACAATTCATAGTGTTTTAAAAAAAATTACAAAGCTAAATTCTCAACTAGTTCCATATTTAAAAAAATAAAATTAACAAAAACAATTCTGAAAAAATACAAAAAAAAAACAAGACAATTTTGGAAAAAAAGAAAAAAATGAAAAATATGGAGAAAAACATTTGGGGAAAGTTAAAGTTAAAGCTAAATTCTCAATTAACTTAATGTTAAAAAGAAAATCAACAAAAATAATTTTAAAAAAAACATGTGGGGAAATACCGTAACAAAACAAAAATAATATGGGGAAACATTGTAACAATTCACAGTGTTTTTTTTAAAAAAAGCTATGAAGCAAAATTCTCAACCAGCTCAATATACAAAAAAAATCGACAAACACTATTGTGGAAAAAAAATAAAATTCATAAAAAAATTATATAAAAAATATTGTAATAATCCATAATGTTCTAAAGAAAAAAATTATTACTATATTAAATTATTGACCAGTTCAATATTAAAAAATAATTAATAAAGATAATTTAAAAAAAAACAAAAAAAAAAAGAGAAGAAGAAGACAATCTAGGGGAAAAAACAAAAAAAAAATATGGGGGAAAATGAAAAAATATGTGGGGGGAAAACAAAAATAAAAGAAAGACAAAACAAAAATAAATGGCAAAACTAAAAAAAAACAAAACAAAAAAAAACATTTAAGGAAATTTATAATATTTTTCCCATTTGTTTTAAAGGATTTGTTAATGATTCCTTATCCGTCGACTTCTATATTACACCTTGGTCTATATTAATATTATTTTGAGATGTTTCTATAATTAACATGATGAATCTAAATAACCTCATAAATAAACTTGCAATAAGAAATCAAACCATATATGATAAGGGTGATTCAATAAAAATAATTAAATTTTATTTAAAATAATATTTTTTTAATTTAAAAAATTATTCGAAAGAACATCATCTACTTAACCAGCACAACCCATAACTAAAGTCTCAGGCCGGTCATGGCCGGTGGCTCTTAACTGTGGAGTCAAGTCAATCACACACTCCATCTCCTCTTTCTCGGAAACAACTCTCCAGTCTCCGGTCAGTGTGAATATATGAAATCTTCATTTCCTTGTAAATCAAGTAGAAACAGATCTGCTCTTTTCTTTGCTTTGCTTTCAATCAGGCGTTAGGAAAGTTCCAGACAATGCCGAAAAAGGTAAATCACTTTCTTAATCGAACCTTGTCACGGTATGGACACTTAATGGATTCACAGTAGATGCATGTGGGTTTGTGCCTGCGGTCGG
>NW_011506964.1:0-1608 GCF_000495115.2 Populus euphratica
ATGTGCAATGGAACTTTTAAAGATAAAGACCCTGATGAAGCAATGGAGTACTTAGACTTGTTAGTTGAAAATGCTCAAAATTAGGACACCGCGGGTACATATGAGGCACCGAGTAAAACTCAACCTCATATATCTAGTGGAGGTATGTACAACCTTAGGGAAAATCATGACCTTCAAGCCAAGTTTGCATCTTTAGCTAGAAAAGTCGAGGCACTAGAATTGAAAAAGAGTGGTCAATTAAAATTTGTTGAAAACATTGTGTGTCAAATCTGTGAAACAAATGAACACTCAACCAACGATTGTCCAACCTTGCCTTCTTTTAAGGAATGTCTCCATGAACAAGCACATGCTTTAAACAGTTTCGAAACGTCCAATCACAACCCATATTCACAAACATACAATCCTGGTTGGAGAAATCACCTAAATTTCAGTTGGAAGAGTGACAATGCACAAACTTCACCACCACAGTTTCAAGCACACCATAATTTCCAAAATTCTTATGGATATGCACGTTCTTATGCTCCACCTCTTAGAAGTAATTTTAAGGAAACTTTGTATGCATTCATTGAAAAGCAAGAGACAATCAACACCCAACTTGCTCAAAGCATAACAGATTTTAAAGATACTCTTGCAAAATTCACATCTGCTCTCAGTTTCCAAGAGAAAGGTAAGTTTCCATCTCAACCACAACAAAATCCTAAGGGGCAATACAATGCAAATGCAAGTAGTTCCAGAAGCCAACACATGGATCAAGTCAAATCAGTCACTACTCTACGCAGTGGTAAGGTTATTGAAAAACCCTCTCTTGAACCTTATGAGAAAGATGATGAGTCAATTTCTAAGGGAAAGGAAGGGGTTGAATCTGAAAATTGCAAAGAAACGACTGATTCTCCGCCAGCACTTCCATTTTCTCATGCCATGACCAATCAGGAAGAAATCGAGGATGAAAAAGGCATCGAAAAGGTTGATGTGAATCTTTTATCAAAAGTGACAACAGATTCGACACCCGACATCACACCAATCGATAATTACTTTCCTGATGAATCTCTACTTTCTCTTAATTCAATGCCTTGGTTTGCTAAAAATATCAATTTTCTTGCTTCAGGATTTTTGCCAACTCATTGGAGTATTGAAGACAAAAGAAAATTTTTGAGCAACGAGCAAAATTTTTATTGGGATGACCCTTACTTATTCAATTACTGTCCTGATCAAATATTTCAAATTTCACAAAGCAAGGTATTCATCATTTAACTTCCTTTAATCCATCCAGATAAACAAACTCTCATTAAATTTATATACCTGCTCAATACCTCTTAACAAGATATTAATAAACCTTTCTTTTGTGCTCAATGTATCAACACATGCAAACCTAGAACACACTGAAACAAATATAAGAAACAACAAAACACAATATGGGGCTTTTCTTTTTGTGCTTAATGTATCAACACATAATTATGGGGCTTTTCTTGGAAGAAAACAAAATTTTTGTTCTAATGTTTAAGGTTAACTTCCTTGGGTTGGGATTACTATGTTTGTCTTTTTTTTTGCTTTTTTTTTAACTCTATATACATATACTTTAAAAACATCATGCATCTTTAACCCATGTAA
>NW_011506966.1:0-1606 GCF_000495115.2 Populus euphratica
TAAGAAGAATTTTTCTTAAACATTAGACATACCGTTTGAAAATACAATTTTTTCATAGTTTATATCAAACAAATAAATAATACAACTTACTTCAGGTAATGCTTATTAAAGATGTTAATACATTATCTTTATATAATCAATCTCCTTATCTAGACTCTAAAAACCATTTAGGGTTCTTAGCGAACAAATATTAAGTGATGACTTATATTCTCTTTTTTTACTGATAAAGAACATGAATTCCTTGTCCTTTCCACCTACTTCATTCCCAACAATCCCAATATTAGAAGATGATCATCATGATGCCACGTATATGCAAAAAAATAAAAATTAAAAACAAGTTCATAGAATTGCACCAAGTTGAAAAGTGCATAAGCTTCGCCCCTTTGCTATGAATTTACACCTTCTTCAACAATGACCTCAAGTACAACAACAACAAAGGTAAATAATATAATTAAATTTACCAAAGATCCATAATGAGTCCTAATGTGTATCACCAACTCTTCAAATCATAGTTTATTGATGTAAACTTTGACCACTTGAAATGTCACCATTATTAAGTGCTTCTATTATCTTGCGATGTCTTGCTATGTTGTTTCTTGCAAAAAAGATCTATTCTCTTGCATAAGGCTTCCACAACATTTGTCAAACTAGAAATGACATTGAATAACAAAACAATATGAGCATGGTTTTTTACCACACAAATAAATGCTAGTTATAATTAATGGACAAAATAATAAATATAATATGCAGATGGATTCTCCTTCATTATCAAACCTTTCAAACCATTAAATTCATCTTATAGGTTACTATCTTCATCATAGCTTTGATCACATAGATATGATATACTTAGCCCATATTTGTCAAACAATGCCTCAATTGCCTCCTTTAAGTGATAGAGCGATTATGTTATTAATTTTAATATAGCATTCAATAACACATCCTTTCACATATACATAGCGTAAAACAACAATCATGTGTGGGCTTTTGGTTTAAGTTGTGTGGGCATGATATATACTTTATTTTATTATTATTTTTGGACTGTGTGGGAAAGTGCTTACATGCTAGACTTGTCCTTATGTAAAGGTTCATTAAATGTAATCCGGTCGACTTCGCATGTTAAAAGGAAACATGGATGACTAACCAGAACCCTATTGGACTTAAAAACAATCAAGATATCATTATGTTTTTTTTTTTAATATTTAGATAATATCTTGGATCAATTTAAGTTAACCATCAAACCCAAAATCATGGTCATGGTCCTTATTAAGTTTAATAACATTATTTTTTGAAAATTAATTTTTATTTAATTTTATGATAACAAAAATAATTGCACGCAAGAAAACAACTACCTATTTCTTTAAAAAAAATGATAATGATGGATTGTACAAAAAAATATTTGCTAATATTGTAAAAAACAACTATAATTTTATGAAACAAAGAAAGTAAAATTTGAATGGTATTTAAAAAAATATTATCTCAAATGTATCCTTAATAAATTTAAAAATATATTCAAATAATATATCTAATATATTTTTAATTATTTAATTTTAAATAAATAAAATTTAAATTGAATAGAAAAAAATAAAAATAAAATAATGATGCGGAC
>NW_011506965.1:0-1606 GCF_000495115.2 Populus euphratica
TTAAGAAGAATATTCTCATCATAGATGTTATGCTTGTGTCTATATATATATATTGTTGGTTGATATTGTTGATATTGAGGTTTTAAAAAAATATGGAAATGGTGGTGGTAGATGCAGAAAAGTGAGAGGGGGAGGACGAAGATGATGTGATTAAAAGGAAAAGGATGATGAAATTATGGTGGGAGAAAGAAGCCCTCCTCTCACTAATATACTACCACTTCTTGTAATAAAAAATAATAGCAATTAAAAAAAACACTAATCAAAGTTTTAATAACTTGAGTTAAAAAGAAACAAATATATTTTTTACAAAATCATGTTTTTATTATGGCTGTGAAAGTAAGTTTTAATAATAAAATAAAAAGATTATGAATAGATCATTTTTAAGAACTTGTATGAATAGATATAAAAATAATAAATTTAAGAAAATTATATAAATATTCTACAGTAAAAAATAATAAAATAAATATTTTATTCTTATTGAAATAAATTAAAAAAATTACATGGACTGATAAATAAGTAAAAGTGTTAGCACTAATTAAATATTAAAGCGGGAAGTTGATTTTTCTAGTAAATTAAAAGATAGATTCAAATGCAAATAATTTACTTTGATTGTCTTTTTTATTTTATATATTTTTATTTATGTTATCTTAGAGGTTAAATCTAATTGTTAAGAATGAATTTTTTTTATTTATAAATACATCATGCAAAATAATTTATTTATATAAACTATAAGAGGGAAAAAATTAAAGATAAATTACAATAATATATTTAAAGTGTTATTAAATAAAAAAATCAATTACTATTTTTTAAATAAATTAAGAAAATAAGAGATAATGTATTGCTTAAAACTTATATAAAAATTAAATGAAAAGTAAAAACAAAAAGACTAATTGTTATAGATTGGCAAACCAAGCCCACGCGCCTAGCTAAAAGTAAAAATGCTTAGCATGGCACTCATTGTTTGCTCTAGTTTTTCTTTAATCCACAACTTATCACATGTTGAACAATTTTTTGATTAACTATGGTAATTAAAAATTCAAGCTTCAAGTTTTCAATTATCAAAAACCTGTTTTTCAACTTGATTTCATCTAAAATATCTTAGAAACATTAATAAATTCATTTTCAACTGCAAAACATCATCTAATTACTTTAAAAACTAAATTTAAAGAATTTCAAAAACTCAAGGACCAATCTACTTTTTTCAACATGGATAGAGCAACACTAACTCTATTAAATTCTCATTGCAATGACAAACCTATTGACACCATTAACAACTTCTTGGGTGGTCATAATGTCATAATTTTAGCACTTTCTTTTTCCTTAATCTTTTTTGACAACTTTTTTTCTTTCTCTCTCATTATTTAGAGAAAAATGTGAAAAAAGAAATTTAGGGCTGAGATATAAAAAGATAAAACAACTGGGGCCATGCAAATATATAAATTTAGACTTTAGGGACTAGATTGATTTTTTTATTCCACAATGAAAAAGGGTTTTTTTTGGATCATTGGTCTCTTAACTTTTTTTTAATCACAATCTAAAATTCTATTTTATAACATCAATTTTAAATTTATTATTGAAATATTCATCAACATTTTGCATATGTGAG
>NW_011506967.1:0-1606 GCF_000495115.2 Populus euphratica
CAAAAAGGAAAACAAGGCCCTATGTGATCAAATTTAGAAAGTGTAGGGACCAATAGTTGTTTTTAGCCTTTAATTGATCCATTCAACATTGGTGAACGCTAGCCACGTGTCTGCACGTTGTTGAGGGGTGGTTTTTAAAATTTATTTTTATTTAATTTACTAGTAAAAAAGTGGAGAAAAAAATTACCGAAACAAACATTGTTGGAAAACATTCCATCGCAGTTCAAGAAATTTGTAATGAAATATCTTCATCGGTGATTTCAAAAAAAAAAAAAAAGATGATGAGATAAAAATAATTTATATTGGAAATTATATTTGCGTTGCTCATAAATCAAATTAATTAAATTGTCGATGAAAATAAATTTTATTAATATTTAAAATGAATTAAAAGTCGATCGTTGTCTGATCTTCTCGTTCCATCTTCTTCTTTTATTTGAAAATACAACGACCCTCCGCCCTCTCCCCTACTGAAAACAAAAAAAATCTAATCGTCCTCTGTTCTTCCCTTTCATCTTCTTATTTCATTTGGAAATACAACAATCCTCTCCATTCTCTCTCATAAAAAAAAAAAATTCTGACAGCTCTATTACAAATCCAATCACCACAACACAACTTGTCTATTTGGATGTAACATCTTTCTAGTAGCTTAATCTTACATTTCGTGATGTTATTTTTTAGCACATTCCAACCTATTTTATATTATCTGTTTTAGATTATATTGTCTTTATAATTTTGTTTTAGTGATGTGATTCTATTTCTTAGTCTGATTTTTAAAAACATTTATAACATATCAGCGATCAATACTACTCATAAAATCATATTTGTTTTTATATAAAATATTATAATCTCTCGTTTTAAGACGAAATGTCTCTAATTCTAATATTAAATATAATAGTTTGTCTTAATTTGTCGTATGTTATCATATACAATAATATTTATAAATTTTATTTTTTAATATTTATTTTTAAAGGTAGCACATTAATATATATATATATAAACTAATTTTAAACGAAAAAAAAATGAATAAATTTTGATCGATCGCTGCAAAACAACGGGCAGGGATGACGGATGGGCAGTGGAAAGGCAGAAACAATTAGGCAGGAACATGTTGTGAGCAACCTTACTCCGCTGTCAGGAAGAATATGAAAACAAAAGGATAATGTTATTAATAATGAGAAACACACACCCAAACAATGCAGAGATATACATAGTTGTAAAACAGGACAAGGTTAGGAAATTAGTTTTTAAAAAAATGATGTATAAAATCAATCGACCTGGTTTTGATTTGTGTTCATGTTCAAGATCTTTTTAAAGGCCTGGTTTAATTAGAAGAGGATGTCGGAAATAAACTAAGTGGTGAGTTTAGTTGATAGAACATGGCCTCTACTAAAAATCAAGTCTCGATGGAATTTGATTTTTTGGTTTATTTGATTGTCCTTTACAATTCTGGACTTTATTCGTTTGTTTACAATTATTAATTTAAATATAGGACGTAAGTACTCTATTTCCTTTTTATGGGTGTATGTTTAACAAAAATTCTAAAACACTTGGGGAAAATATATTTTACTATTTATTTTTATACTATAATTGTTTTTTTTTTTCACTT
>NW_011500604.1:0-70360 GCF_000495115.2 Populus euphratica
CTTAGGTTAGGGAGGCTACGAAATCAAACTTATCTACATTTTTATTATCATCATTTTTTTTCTTTTTTTCTTTTTTTTCTTTCTTTTTTTTTTCATGTTTTTTTTTTTTAATTATATACAATCCCTTTCCCTTAGTTGTTACCTTTAACAAAAGAACATAAATAATGTAATAATCCAATATGCAACTCACAATCATATGTTAAAGTGTGTGTGTGTAAATTAAGGTTTAAAAATACATGTTAAATAAGTATATGAGCAGAATTAAGTGGTAACAATACGAGAGTTTGTAAACCTGAATATTTCAGGAAGTATTATAATAGACCTTGTTAAGAATGGTTACTAAGATGCGTCTCAAGAGTCACTTTAACAAAAGAACTCCTTTACTCTGCCATCCTAGTAACAACAATTATGCACATGCTTTATGAAATGAAAAACAATTTTTTTTTATCAACTACTACCCTCTCCCCCCAACCAAAACGAGACATTGTCCTCAATGTTCTAAGGTAGAAAGATAGAGTATAAAAGATATCACCTGAAATAACGAACACTGACAAAACCTGAAACACACTGAAACAAAAATAAGAAATAACAAAACATAATAATAAAACCAAAAGACACAAAAATTCACAAATGAAGGCTCAAATCCAATCTAAGCTTTTTACGGCTTTCCTTAGATGACCAATTTATGCGACTCATGGAAGGATCAATCATAGGAATGAAAGATTGTAGTTGGTTAATCAATTGTTCAGCAGTAGCAGCAGAGATTATGATTTGTCGTGCAGAAGATGTTAGAAATTCTTGTTCCACAGCATGATCAAGAAAAGACAACAACTTATCATAATAACCATTAACATTTAACAAACCTATGGGTTTATGGTGAATGTGCAATTGAGCCCAAGAGGAAATATGAAAGATCTCTTCCAATGTGCCGAGACCACCTGGTAAAGCAATGAAGGCATCAGCATGGTTAAACATTGCATTCATTCGAGCGGACATTGTGGAGACCTGAAGTTCCTCTCCAATTGTTTTTCCAATGATGTCCCCTTGTGCCAAAGCTTCAGGGACGACCCCCAAAACTTGACTACCTCCTAAAAATGCAGCTATTGACACACCTCCCATTAACCCAAGACTGCCTCCCCCATACACTAAATGAATCTTTCTCTCAGCTAGCACCTGACCAAGATGATTTGCTGATTCTAAAAACTCCTTTTCTTTCCCAGGACTAGATCCACCGAAAACAAAAATATTTCTTATTTGATGACTTGAGGAACTTGCCATTTCTACACACTTCTGTATTTGTTGAATGTATGGGTTGAGTAGAAATGAAAGGAAGGAAGAGAGGGTTTTATAGATGAGAAATGAAAGGAAGGAAGAGAGGGTTTTATAGATGAGAAATGAGATAGGCAATCATAACACCTATATGTAGGCCAGCTGGAGTCTCACACACTCTCTCTCTCTCTTTTTATTTATTTATTTATTTACATTTGAAAAAAGCATGTGTATGTACAGGTAGTTGTGATTGTGGCTCACATCTTCCCTTGGTTTTACGTCCAAGAACGGCTTAAACGCCCTATATGGGTCGGGGATAGGCTTCCCATCCAGTTTTCTTAAAAACTGGCAAATAGGGTCTTTTTTAGTCAGATTCCCAAGACTAAATCGATCATGTTCTTTATGAAATAGTGGCCATAAATCATGAATTGCACGATGCACATCTCCACTAGGATGCGTCTCAAGAGTCAATAGAAGATTATCTAAAGACTCCTTACTCAGGCCATCCTTAATGAATTGTATTTTATCTTCACGGTTTATAGATACCATTCCTAAAGAACGACATTGTGTATTACAAGTCCATCTAGCACATCGATGACAGACTCCTAGTCGTTTTGCATGACGCTTCTTTGCAAAAGTGCTTTTCCCTGTTCCAGGCATGTGTGAAATAAAGAAGTTAGAGGACTCACTTGACAATCGGACCTTTGCTTCAATCAACCAGCGAATATCTTCAGGAATTCTATGATTCATTAACAATCTCAATCTTGCACATCTAGCACGGTAAATTTTTGTAATCGCATTACAGATATTAGTAATTGTGGGAAACTAAAAGAACCGACTTAAGTCACGGAGTACCGTCATCCGCCATTTGACCGGGGTGAGAGAAACTAGCAAAAATCACTCAAAAAGAAAAACAAAAACAATGTGAGAAAAACAAAATAATCAACCTTTATCTACAAGATCATTCCAACCAGTTGATTCATTTTCACTAGGAAACTTATCAAAGTAAGCTTTCAAACGATGTCCATTTTCCTTAAAATCGTTGTCATTCATTGAATTCTGAATATCACAGGCCCCATAAGGATTGGTCCATCTTAATCTTAACTCTTTAGGGAATGCATAGAGTTGAGAATCATAAAACAAAACTTTTTGACCAGTATCAATCTTTTGACAATTTTCACAAATTTTACAGAATGCATGCGTGTCCTTGAACATGGTGGGCTAATAAAATCCATTTTGAAAGATTTTTGTAGCTGTCTTTTTTGACGAGAAATAACTTCCACATGCTTTAGAATGACAAAGTTTAATGACACTACTTACCTCATTGTCGGGAATGAATCTTTGAAAGATTTGATCAGGACAATATTTGAATAAGTTAGGGTCATCACAATAAAAGCTCTTCACTTCGTTCAAAAACTTTTCTTTGTCTTGAATACTCCAATCAGGTGGCAAATCTCCTAAAGCAAGAAAATTGATATTTTTATCATACCAAGGCATTGGATTAAGAGAAAGTAAGGATTCGTTAGGAAAGTAATCATCGATTGGTGTGATGTTAGATGTCGAATCTGTTGTCACTGTTAACAAAAGATCCGCATCAACATTTTCTGTGCGTTTGTTATCCGTGATTTCTTCCTCAGAATAAATCATTTGCAAATCTTCAGATTCATCCAACTCATTTTTACTTAAAGTAGATTCAAGTTGATCATAAACTAATTCGTCAATATGATCTACTTCTTGTAAATCACTATCATCTCCAGGTTGCTTGCAAATGTTGAAAATATTCATCTCCAATGTCATGTTTCTAAATGATAGCTTCATCAGTCCATTCCTACAATTAATCAATGCGTTAGAGGTTGCAAGAAACGGACGTCCTAAAATAACAGGAAATGAATTACATGCTTCAACAGGTTTTGTGTCCAAGACAATAAAATCCACAGGATAAATGAATTTATCGACTTGTACTAACACATCTTCAATTATTCCTCTAGGCACTTTTACAGATCTATCGGCAAGTAAAAGAGATATAGAAGTTGGTTTTAACTCACCTAGATTAAGACTTTGAAAAACTGAATATGGAAGTAAATTCACACTAGCTCCAAGATCAAGTAAGGCTCTTTCAAAAAATTTTTCTCCAATAAAGCAAGAAATTGTAGGACAACCAGGGTCTTTATATTTCAAAGCATTATTGTTCTGAAGAATGGCACTTACTTGTTCAGCTACAAATGCTTTCTTTTTCACATTCAGTTTCCTCTTCACAGTGCATAGATCTTTCAAAAATTTAGCATAGGAAGGAACCTGTTTAATAGCATCCAGCAAAGGTATATTGATCCTTACCTATTTGAAAGTTTCAAAAATTTCAGAGTTGTGATTGACATTCCTTTGTTTGGTCATGACTTGAGGAAATGGAAGTGCTGGCGGAGAATCAGTCTTTTCTGTGCAATTTTCAGATTCAACCCCTTCCTTACCCTCAGAGTTTGACTCATCATCTTTCTCATAAGGTTCAAGAGAGGGTTTTTCAATAACCTTACCACTGCGCAGAGTAGTGACTAATTTGACTTGATCCATGTGTTGACTTCCGGAACTACTTGTATTTGCATTGTATTGCCCCTTGGGATTTTGTTGTGGTTGAGATGGAAACTTACCTTTCTCTTGGAAACTGAGAGCAGATGTCAATTTTGCAAGAGTATTGATTGTGCATCAAAACTGTCATTAAGTCTCTTATTTTACATATGTATTTATTGTTTTTATTTGGTTGTTTTTATAATAATTGATGTGTTGTTTAGTAATGAAGTTTGTTTTAATGTTTTGATAGGTTTTTGGAGCTTAAATGAATTAATTCAAAAAATTCAACTTCAGAATTCAGAACAAAGAATTGAAGAGACATTTAGTTGAAGATTGAAGCAAATCTTGGTTCAAATAAGTGCTCCAAATTTGTCCCAAAAATCGATTCTATTCCAATTCTAGAAAAGAATATCATATGATTTATTTCAAGCCCAAACTTGCCTTATGTTGTGTGCAAACTTCAACCATTAAACACTCAAGGTTTCAATGTCAATCTTAGCCCAAATAATAAGTACATTTGTATACTTATTTGATGCTCAAATTCAGACCAAAATCAGCCCTAAATCAACCCCAAATCAACCTTCAAATCAACCCAAACACAATCCATGATCTTACATGTCCACACAACAAATAACAATTGATTTATTTTGGGCAATCCATTGATCCAAGAAGGCAAGCACATGGATGGAAAGCTGGAGGGGATATTTTAACATTATTTTGGGTCAAAAAGAAGAAGGAGACACCTCATAAATGAGGAAGAAAAACGTGCACCAAAGTAGTTGTAAAGCTGTCTTGATTTGATTTTTCAGAACACCTTTTGGTGTTTTGCCCATAACTTTTGACTCAGGTGTCCAAATGAGCTGTTCTTTAATGATCTGGAAAGCTTACAGAATTGCCTATAAATATGTCTCTAATAGACGTCTCCAAAAAAAGCTTCTAAGAGGGTCGAATTGCTGTCCAAAGTTAGAGTCAGATTTGTGTCCGAATTTTTTCTGAAATTGTATTGTGTTCTTCTTTATAGATTTCGGTTCTTTAGTTTGTAAAACTTATTATTTCAGTTGGATTCAAGTTCTTTCATCTTTATTGAAGTGTTCTTATATATAATCATGGTTGGCTAAACTCTTTCTTGGATCCAAATCAAGGATAATGGTGATTGAGGTGAGTTCTTTAGGATATGAATGAATCTTAATGTTTATCTTCTTATTTTCTTCATGAATGATTTATTATTGTAAAGAAATTTTAGAAATCATTTAGGTAATGTTATAATCTTGAATTTTTATGCACAAACTTTAGTTTTGGTATAGAGATTGCTTGATTCAATGTCTTACTTAATATGAAAGTACTTGTTCATTCTTAAGCAATAATCAATCTTCATCTTTCTAATCTTCATTGTAATATCTTCTGATCTAATATCACCATCGTTGATATTAGGTTGAGTTATCTTATATATGTTGAAGAAATCACCAATACATCACCATTAAAATTGATTTGGACCAAGACTTACTTTTTCTTGTCATTTAAAATCTATTTACATTTTTTTTTATCTTTAAAAACAAATCCATCAATTATTTTCAACCAAGTTATTGTTAATTTAATTTCTCTTGAGTTTTTTTTGTTACTTAGCTTAATTTCCAGATCTAGCTCTCTGTGGATATGAC
Source organism: Populus euphratica (assembly GCF_000495115.2). NCBI lineage: Eukaryota > Viridiplantae > Streptophyta > Magnoliopsida > Malpighiales > Salicaceae > Populus > Populus euphratica. The sequence continues at coordinate 5,490 of NW_011500604.1, forward strand.
CTCGATCTTACCGAGTTACTTGCTACATCGCACACTCGTGCACTTGCGAGTTAAAACAAGCCGATCATAAAAAGCGGTCAAGCAGATATCTTGTTCACTCTTTAACACTTTGCTTGTTAAATGACTAATCTTGATTTATGTTGTATAACACTTGGTACAACAAATGCTTGGCACTTTCATAGCCCATAATGTATGGGATAACCGACACCTGAGCTATGAAAGGAACTTGATTTGTTGTTAACCTAAGTTATAATCATGAATGCTTGACGAGATTTACAAGTATTAGCATTAATTGAATAAGATGACTAATGTAATCATGTTAACAATATATAATCTGATTAGAACCTCCTTTGTGTGTGGTTTCCAATTGAGCAATAAGAGTTTATACTATACTTGTTTGACATACCATTAATGGTTCCTCTAATCTTGATATTTGTTGTTATTATTGTTTAATCCTTACATTGATCTTTCATCTCAAAGTTCTCATCAACTTCTTCTTCTTCTTCTTCTTTACTACTACTACTACTACTACTACTACTATTATTATTACTATTATTATTTGTATTATTACTACTACTACTACTATTATTATTACTACTACTACTACTACTACTATTATTAGTATTATTATTATTATTATTATTATTATTATTATTATTATTACTATTATTATTATTATTATTATTATTATTATTATTGTTATTATTATTGTTGTTGTTGTTGTTATTGTTATTGTTATTGTTGTTGTATTATTGTTATTTATAATTTGTACAAATAACCTCCCTATGGTTCGACCCCGGTCTTGCCGGGTTATTTATTACTTCGACACTCCTGCACTTGGGAGAAGACATCAATCTTTTCGTTGTGTCACATAATAAACTTACCTAGACATAATGAAAGAAACAAAAATAAATAAACAAAATAAGAACATAAATAAGATAAAAGTTAACTAAGTAAATGAAAGGAAATGAAAGGAAATGAAAGGCATAAACTTGATACTAATGAAAACAAAGCATAAACATTACAAAAAATACAAAGAGAGAAAGCAAGAGCATGATCTTGATCTGGAGATCAAAATGCCTAAATGCATGGCAAATGCCTCCTTTTATAGGCCAAAATTGGGAACTATTAATTTGATGACTAATTAATGAGTGGGTGACCAATTCTTGACTTGGTGACAATCCTTATCTTCTCTTGTCTACCCAAAACATCATTGATAATGTCAAAATTGGAGCCACTTAAAACATGAAAGTTGTAGGAAATTGTCTCAGTTTTTCTTGTGTAAAAATTTCAGCTCATTTTGACTTCTAGAATTTCAGATATGGCCAAAATACTGAACAGTGCTCGGGTTGAAGGACATATTCGGGCTTCTTTATTGTTGCTACAATTTGGACTTGAAATGGCCTTTTTAGATCTTGGGCTCCATATGAAAGTTGTAGGCCTATGTCTTACCTTTCCATCCATATAAATTAGACCTAAATATGAGATCTATAGCTCTAGATATGACCCAATTACCAAACAGTGTTTCAGTTTGGATTGCATCGACATCTCATTTCTAAGTTTGGCCATCTCTTTATCCTTTCAATTTCAGTTCTTAAATTCATCAATCAATCCTTTCATTTATGTGATATGCCTGTATTTAAAATGAACATTTACCATAAATTAAAGGTATCTTATATTATTAGATATATTATTATAAAACATGCTTTAGTTAAGGAGTTATTGATACTTCAAGTGCAAAATAATGATATAAAACCTTAATAAAAATGCACTTTTAAGTACTAATCAGACACTATACATGTACTGTATAATTATAGATGCGAAATATTATTTCATAGTGAAGAAGGTCAAATTTATACTATAAAAGCAATTTGCTCTATGCTTGACGTATCCGTTTTCAAATGTATTATTTTCCTTTCTATTCAAGTAATTTAATAAATTCTCAAAGCCATATATCCTACAAGCATCCACTTGGTATGTTGTGTGTTAAATTTGGGAACAATTTTTAGGTGAGTTTCAATAAATTCAAGAACCCAACAACTATTTTCGGGTTTGGTTTTACTTCCTTTTGTATTTAGTTCTTGAGAGAAACTCATGGGCAACTAGGCACAGAGATTGCTATTCATATATAGGGTATCATATGAGCACCTAAATGGTGTGTGCTTAATGACTGATAAAACAAGAGGAAGATATATGATTAGTACTTAAAAGTGTATTTTTATCAAGGTTTTATATCATCATTTTGCACTTAAAGTATCAATAACTCCTTAACTAAAGCATTTTTATAATAACATATCTAATAATATAAGATACCTTTAATTTGTGGTAAATATTCATTTTAAATGCAAGCCTATCACATAAATGAAAGGATTGATTGATGAGTCTAAGAACTGAAATTGAAAGGATAAAGAGATGGCTAAACTTAGAAAAGAGATATTGATGTAGTCCAAATCGCAACACTGTTCGGTAATTGAGTCATAGCTAGAGTTGTAGATCTCAGATTTAGGTCTACTTGATATGAATGGAAAGGTAAGACATAGGCCAACAACTTTCATATAGAACCCAAGATTTAAAAAGACCATTTTCAAGTCCAAATTATAGCAACAACAAAGAAGTCCAAATTTGTCCTACAACCCAAGTACTGTTTAATGTTTGGCCCATATCTAGAGTTCTAGAAGTCTAAATAATCTCCATTTTTTTTCCTGGAAAGCTGAGACAATTTTCTACAACTTTCATGTTCAAGTGATTCTAATTCTAACGCTATCAATGACGTTTTGGGTAGATAAAAGAAGATAAGTATTGTCATCAAGTCAAGAGTTGGTCACCCACTCATTACTTAGTCATTAAATCAATAGTTCCAAATTTTGGCCTATAAAAGAAGGCATTTGCCATACATTTAGGTATCTTGATCTCCAGATCAAGATCATGCTCATGCTTTCTCTCTTTGTATTTTTGTAATGTTTAGGTTTTGTTTTTATTAATATCAAGTTTATGCCTTTCGTTTCCTTTCCTTTACTTAGTTAACTTTTATCTTATTTTGGTTATTTATTTTTCTTTGTATTTTTGTAATGTTTAGGTTTTGTTTTTATTAATATCAAGTTTATGCCTTTCGTTTCCTTTCCTTTACTTAGTTAACTTTTATCTTATTTTGGTTATTTATTTTTCTTTGTATTTTTGTAATGTTTAGGTTTTGTTTTTATTAATATCAAGTTTATGCCTTTCATTTCCTTTCCTTTACTTAGTTAACTTATTTTGGTTATTTATTTTTCTTTATATTTTTGTAATGTTTAGGTTTTGTTTTTATTAATATCAAGTTTATGCCTTTCATTTCCTTTCCTTTACTTAGTTAACTTTTATCTTATTTATGTTCTTTCATTATGTTTAGCTAGGTTTATTCTGTCAAGGTGAAAAGGTTACACTAATGGTGTAAGAATAAGTATAGTATAAACTTAATATGAATCTTAATGTTTGATACTAACATATTTTGTATTTATTATCTTGTTCACTCTTTAACACTTTGCTTGTTAAATAACTAATCTCTATTTATATTATATAACACTTGGTATAATAAATGCTTGGTACTTTCATAGCCCATATTGTAAGGTATAACCGACATCTAAACTATGAAAGAAACTTGATTTATTGTTAACATAAATTATAATTATGAATGCCTGATGAGATTTACAAGTATTAGCATTAATCAAATAAGATAACTAATGTAATCATATTAACAATTTATAATCTGATTAGAACCTCCTTTGTGTGTGGTTTCCAATTGAGTAATAAGAGTTTATACTATACTTGTTTGACATACCATTAATGGGTCCTCTAATCTTGATATTTGTTGTTATTATTGTTTAATCCTTACATTGATCTTTCATCTCAAAGTTCTCATCAACTTCTTCTTCTTCTTCTTCTTTACTACTACTACTACTACTACTAATTACTACTACTACTACTACTATTATTACTATTATTATTTGTATTATTACTATTATTATTTTTATTGTTGTTATATTATTATTATTTATAATTTATACAATTAACATTTCTGTGGTTCGACTTCAGTCGTGCCAGATTATTTATTATTTTGATACTTTTATACTTGAAAAAAAACATTAATTTTTTAATCATGTCAGTATACAATTACACGTTATATATATTTTGATGGATGGAAGGCCGTTTATTTTGTATCTATATATGTTATCATCCTATATGGTCCCAGTACAATCTTTCTCTGTCCTATCTCTAGATTTTTAGTCTACATTAGGTAAATAATAGTAAAGGTATAGATGTGAGAGAAGTTTTGACCATATATTATGATGGGCAGTCTTTGTTTTTTCTTCTCCCTATTTCCCCCCTTTCACTAGGAATAACAAGGCAAATACACCCACTCTTCAGCATCATCATAAGAATCCAAGAAGTTTTGATAAAAAAAGATGAATCCATCCAAGAAGTTAAAAGCTTCCATAACATTATGGTAAAATAAAATAAATGAAATATTTGACTTGTACAAGGACATACTGAAACTCCATTATATATCTTCCTTCAAATCTTTTGAGGACTTGTAATAAGGACTTTTTCTGGCATGCCATTTTGGTTTACTTTTCCTACTTTAATCAAGTCCGACTTAGATAAATATTTCCCCAAGCTGGATATTTGTCGGTGATTTTTCCTTCACGAAATATCATCCCACAGATTCCTAATTCGGACAAAAGCATGCATGTAGCTGGCAGCATCAGAGTGACATCTTCCATAAAAGGAAAGGGCATTTTCTACTGTCTTGTGGGTGGGAAGGTGTGGTATCAAATTCAAAATTAAAGTTAATTAATGTATTCATTAATCACCATGAACATTCATAGCTTATACCATAATTTTTTTCATTTTATTTAAAAGCCTTTTTCTTAAAGTAAATGATTGTCACTTAAAAAGAGATTTTTAATAGTGACCATCTCCTCATGCCAAATTAATGCATCGTACTTAATTCTATAATTTGAAAATGGCAGCAGCCAAAATTAATTTCTAGATGGAAAGAAAGGCAGCAGCTTGTTACTTCCATGCATTCATGATGAAATTGCTGGTATAATAAGCCAGGTGAAAAAAAAAAATGCAATCACCGACATTCTTGTTGGCGAATAGATAAAATAGGAGGGAAGGGTAAAGTACCCTTTTTTCCTTTTCTTTTAGTTGGTCATGAGAGCAAAGAAAAACAATGTGACAGTTTTTTATGCCACATGACAGTTTTTTAGGGACTTGGTAGGACAGGTTCACCTTCTTCCTTCCTTTGCCATGGAAACAAGATTATGCCCTCCCTCCTCTCCCCTTTTCAGATGAAACCTTCCTTTTACCTCTCCTTCGAAACAAACAGGTGTTGAAAGAAAAGGATCACTGTATATCTAACAAAATAATGCACAGTAGCAAGACTAGATAATTTAAGAAACTTCAACATAAGTTATGAAGTTCATTGGGGTGATCAATAACTAATAACAGCTGGCATACAGAAATACAGAAAAATGAGTCCTGGCATGCTAAAAAGCTCATTTAATTATGTCGCATGCAAGCTTAATCAGACTAATATATATTTATCGCCGTATTAGCAATTTAAATAAATAGATTTTCATTATTAAATTCCTACTAATTATGCCTTTAACATTTCTCTTTACATCTTCCTGACCTTACATAGCATTATTTCTTAGGTCTATAATCAACACCAATCAATAATGTGCATTATGATTTGGAAACCCTAGTACATTGGACATCCTTTTATGAATAATTGACACATTAATATTCTTAACATTAGCATATTTATGATTACTCTCAAAAGCAAATATCATCATTGTTATTATAAATCAATGTTAATTTCATTCAATTATTCCAGTTATTCAACAGAGATATCAATAGTAGAGCTAACTTCGCGATTTCTTTTGAATTATCTAAATTCTCGGTTATGTAATACGGATACCATGATACCATTACGAGAAAAAAAATGATATTACGTCCTTCCTTGGCAAGCAATACGGTGCAAACAATGATATCAAATCACGACTACTGTGTTCTTTGATCAGTTCAAGGGTAAACATATCAATAAAGGTACAAAATAGGCTTTGAAGATTCTCAATTGTCCCCCTTCAATTCTAACTTCAATGGAAAATATTCCCTCTGCCTCTCTTTTCGGCTGTTAGCTCAAAGGGAAAAGGCTGCTACTGTAGATCTGCTAGTAGGTTCACTCAGTCCAATTGTCTTGCAGCTTCTCTTTCTACCTTTGGAATCTCCGTGCTCAACTTACTCATCACAATAGCTATTTTACGGACACACATGCACACATGATAGATACATGCCAAGAGAAACTGAATTCAATGATGAAGGTTAGGAGCATGATCTATGGACTTGGTCACTTGAATGGGTTAAGAGAAAAAAGAGCCAGCCAAAAATCCTAACTTTAACGTAGATACCTCATATTCATGAAAAAACTTTAAACTATCCTCGCACCTGCATACATATGCATTTCTTATTCCTGGTCCTGGACAAGGCCAAACTTTTGATGCGAAGCCGTATCACTAGAAGTCATTTTGTAAGAATAAGATGATCAAGGTAATAAAGGTGGCTTCATGGCCAAATAATTATAAGGTAAATAATACAAGTGGCTAAAGATTCATTTGATGTTTACTGTTAGTGAATTATCTCTTTGCAAGATTTGATCTACAGAGTATTTTGTACAAGGACAGAAGAAAAGTATATATAAATATAAAGGACAAACAAAAAGAATAAAAAAAATTAGATCGCACATTCATAGGGTAAAGTTACGGTAAAATAAATTAGAATAAAAAGGTTAACCATTGCACCATAAATCCAACTTCATATGAGGAACGCAGTTTCTCATCCTCATTGATCACCACTATTTATCTTGATACCTATAAGCTGCTCAATTGGTTGGCGGCATATGGGACACTTATTTGATTGAAGCCTCAATTCTTTTGCACACTCGCTGCACATGCACTGAAAAGATACAAGCAGCGTGAATTGAGAAAATAGGAATAGAGGTTCAAATATAAAGGTACGGGCAAAGAGATTTAAACTTGTAACTGCAAGCGGACTGCAGACAATTTCCTCAAGGAACTTAGATACTAGAAACAAGAGTATTTCCTCTTGAATGAAGTTTTATTGAAAACTCTATGCAAAATCAGATAGTGAACATTAACAATAGAAAAAACTATTCTAGTCTAGATTTCCACATAAGACTATTACTAAAAATAGAAATGTCTGTCTGTGTGAGAGAGATGAACAAAGGGATATATCCACTACATAAAATCTAGAAATTAGATAACTTGCACTCATGTGCCTTGAATTAAACCTTCAATTCATGATGCATAAGAGGTGGACTCTCACCATATGTCGGCAAGGTAACACGGCGGTATCCTTAGGTTCAGTCATGCAAATCACACACTCCTTCCCTGGGTCACTGTCATCAAATCCTTCAGCTGCTGAGCTTCCTATTCCGTATATCTCACGCAGTTCATATCTAACTCCAGCAACCCACAGAATCTGCCTGGTTACTCTCACATGGAAATTGTCACCATTTTTTTTCTCGAGAACAGCTTGAGTAATCTGCATGTGGCGTCGTGTGTTTGGCACAGAATCAATATGTTCATCTGTTAAATCATCTGGCAAGTTTGTTTCAGCAGCAATTACAAGTGGAAAGACATCTTCTTCAGGTGATGAGAGATCATCCAACTCAAAGAAGCCCAAATCAATGCCTGTTCCTGAAGGCTGATAAAATCTCTGTCCAGGACCTTTCTGGAAAGAGATTTTCACGGGTAAATGGGCTTCAGGAAATGCAGGAACAAACCTACCATCCAGCTCTTCCTTGGCAAAGTAGAAAATTGTAATGCTGTTATTACAAAACAAACAAAAGAAACAGTATTAGATTTACAAAAAAAAACATAAAATAATAATAATAATCATATTGTGTGGGTGCCGCGTGAGTGATTAGAATACTTTAGAGAATCAATCCAGGATGAAGCTTCTAGTTAATTGCTGGTATTTCTAGTGCTCCAAAGGGATCTAGTGCTTTGGTTCTGTTATGAAACAATCCCAATGAGATTCTCATGTTGTGACATTTGGATGTTCTTTTTAAACAAGCCAGATTGTTGGGTCAAAATATGTTCAGATCCAGAAACAAATTAGGCATCAATGTTTGAAATTGCTTCTTTAGAAGTGCAAACTTCTCACTGCAATTCCCTAATTCAGATTGTTTCATGTTATTGAAATTTTCATAAAACAAGATAATTTAACTTAACATTAATACACTAATACATGTAATAAATCGGTATTTTCCAAATATAAACACCTTCCTATGAAAGACCTTGAAACATCAAAATAAGTCCCACTAACATTTTCACCTATGTGAAAATCTTCATATACTAAACAAGCGCCTGTGCTTATATCTGAGGTCAGCTAGATTGAGACAGAACATATTAATGAAGGTCTATGAAAGGCTCCAAATCAATGCATTTATGAGCTCTAACTCGACTATCCTAAGTTGACTATATAGCTCATTGGCATAGCATACATTAAGTCTACCGAAAAAATATAGCTATGATATATCCTACATGGAGAATAAACAAATAAAGAAAATCACCATATAGAAATTTCATCCACACAGAATGACAAGTTTCTTCCAATCAGCACAAGAAACAAGTCAAGCCTCCCAAAGAGGAAGATAATCCTTCCATAAAGTCAAACAAAAGATGGGGAGAGAGAATAACAAAATCAAACTAATGTGAGGTTAATTCATTGGTCTGTGGGTGAAAACTTCAGGTCATTCTTAATATTACAATAGGTACACAGGACACATTTCTTTCATATTGTGCTTGTGTAATCATAAATGTTAAACTTTTGAGCGAGTTAATTTCTAACATAATAAAGCCAATATGGTAAAACTTTTAATATATAACTCTGTCAGTCTTTCTCAAAAAAAAAAAAAAAAAAACCATGTCAGTCAGCACACAGACCAATGAAATCTCAATTACAATTGTAATCAAGATTTCATGGTACATGTAGTAAATTATGTTGTATTTAAGACTAATAAAGGAAAACAGCAATACTGAAACCAAAGTGTAAAACTAAAACAGTTGCTACTGAAGCCCATATAATGAAAAATCAAGGCATCATATGTCATTTTTTAGCAGTATTCTTGTAATAGCTTGTATTAGACAGTCCAATTCTTATTCACAACCATTTTGATGTTTGATTGTAGCATCTTGTAACTAGACTTAATTATAAAATTTGCATAGTCAATATTGTTACTAAACCATATTACTTTTCTAACAAGCAGTTTAGCTTGACTAAGCTACTTTTCCTAACCAATCACCCTTCATATTAGGACAATTCGCCTAATTTTACTAATTTATATGTCAAACATAGGAAAAAATGGCCAGCATTTGCAGCATATAAGTAACCACAGTCCACAATCTCCAAGTATCTCTAGAGGTATTAGGAGAACATCATAAAAGGGGAAAGCAAACTTTGGCTTTGGTTATGTTCGTGTCACTCTATGTTAAATCATTCAAATTTCCCTATTTTGGCTCGTTCTTGCAAATTTCATTTTCGAAACCCTTCACTACTGTCATTTCCACCACCAAAGCCACTCTAGAGAGTCAACAATTAAGAGATAAGATGCATGAGGTCCATATTCTATATCACCCCATGCTATCACTTGAGATATCACCCCAAGCCCCCATTAGAATTGAATCCCCACTGTGAAATGTTTTCAACATTAAAAAGTCACCCAATAATGCAAATTGAATTCATTCCTTCTCGGGGGCAGTCAAACTTATCTTGCTTCAATTCCTTCGGTCACTCATAACAATACAAAATCTCACCTCAGACTTTAACTAAAGGGATCCAATAAAGTTAATGACCAAAGCTCGTAGCTAATGGAGATTACGAGATTCAAGATCTTGATTTAATTTCTTAAGTAAACTAAAAACTCCATGTCAAGAAACAGAAGCAAACCCTTAATCAAGTATCATGTAACAAGCAACCAATACATTAAAAACCTCATCTTTATCGAAACAAAAGCAAGAATTCAACAAGAATCTAATACTAACAAATCAAATACTAACCTCCCATCAAACAAAGCATCGAAAACGAAAGAAACCAAGTGATGATCAGGATTTAAAACATCAATTTCAACCTTTAAAGTATCTTTATGAACATTGACATCATTCCTAATCCTCTTTGCATTCTGATGATCAACAAAAGGAGCCGGCTCCAGCTGAATTGGCAGTGCAGTAGAAGCAGCAGTAGTAGAAAAACCCACACTAGGCCTAATTACAGGAGACCACCCACTAGCGGGTTGATAGTGACCGGTATAATAAAAGGGTTGGTATTGGTAATTGTGATTTGCATAGTTGCGGGAATGGTATGGATGGGAGTTGTGGTAGGAGTGAATTGGAGGTGGAGGGTGTGTAGGATAAGGGTAAGATTGTGGTGGTTGTTGTATGGTGGTGTAGTGACTTTGATGCGGTGGTGGGGGGGGAGGAGGAGGAGGAGGAGAGACAGATTCTCCAGGATGATAATAGTAAGGTGGTGGCGGTGGCGGAGGGGGTGGATGGGGGTGATAAAAAGTGGTGGTTCTTCTACTATTGCTCCATGAAAGTCCCATTTTTGTGGGTGGGACAGAAGTGGAGGGGGTGTTGAAAGCTGGAATGCAGAGTTTTGTGTTGAAGAAATGGGTACAAGAGTAAAACCGTTGACAGTTTTTGGGCAAAACCCACTTAAATGAACCTCCTGTGTTTCATAAATTCACAAATAAGCCCTTGTGTTTTCTATCTCTATGATTTTTTAAAATTAATTATTTTTTTACACAATTGATTAATATTTAAAAATATATTTTTATTAAAATTTTATATTATTATTTTACACTTAAAGTATCAATAACTTTTTAATTAAAGCATATTTTATAATATAAATCTGATACCATAAAATACCTTTAATTTGTGGTAAATATTTATCATAAATGTAGGTCTATTATATATTGGAAAAGATTGATTGATGAGTTAAAATATTAAAATTGAAAGGACAAAAAGAGGGCTAAATTTAGAAAAGAGATATTGGTGTAGTCCAAATTAGAACACTGTTCGGTAATTGGGTCATATCTAGAGCTGTAGATCTCGAATTTATGTCTATTTTATATGGATGGAAAGGTAAAACATAGGCCTACAACTTTTATAGAAGTCCAAGATTTAAAAAAATTATTTTTAAATTCAAATTATAGCAACAATGAAGAAGTTTGAATCTGTCATATAGCCTAGACACTATTCAATGTTCAGCCTATATCTTGAGTTTTAGAAGTTCAAATGACCTCAATTATTTTTTTCTAGAAAGCTGAGACAAATTTCTATAACTTTCATGTGAAGGTCTGGTTCAAATTCTAAAGTTATCAATGACTTTTTATTCAGACAAGAAGATAAGGATTGTCACCAAGTCAAGATGTGATCACCCACTCATCAATTAGTCATCAAATCAATAGTTTTTAATTTTGGCCTACAAAAGAAGTCATTTACTATGCATTTAGACATCTTGATTTTCAGATCAAGATCATGTTGTTACTTTCTCTCTTTGTATTTTTGTAATGCTTAAGTTTTACTTTCATTAATATCTTGTTTATGCCTTTCATTTTCTTTCATTAGTTAACTTTTATCTTATTTATCTTCTTATCTTGTTTATTTATGTTTATCTTCTTTATTATGTTTAGCTAAATTTATTATGTCAAGGTGAAAAGGTTACACTAATGGTGTAAGTATAAGTATAGTGTAAACTCAACATAGACCTTAATGTTTGATACTAACATGTTTTGTATTTGTTATCTTGTTCACCTTTAATACTTTGCTTGTTAAATTGTTAATCTAGATTTATGTTGTATAACATTTGGTATAACAAATACTTGGCACTTTCATAGTCCAATCGTATGATATAACCTACATATGTATTATGAAAGGAACTTGATTTGTTGTTAACATAAGTTATAATCATGAATGCCTAACAATATTTACAAGTATTAGCTTTATTCGAATAAAATAACTAATGTAATCATGTTAACCATTTATAATCTGATTTGAGCCTCCTTTGTGTTTGGTTTCCACTTGACTAATAAGAATTTATACTATATTTGTTTGAAATATCATTAGTGGATTTTCTAACCTTGACATTTGTTGCTATCATTGTTTGATCCTCACATTAATCTTCCATCTAAAAGTTCTCATCAACTTCTTCTTCTTATTCTTTTTCTATTATTATTATTATTATTAATACTACTACTATTACTATTATTATTATTATTACCATTACTATTATTACTACTACTACTGCTCCTCCTCTTATTATTGTTGTTGTTGTTATTTATAATTTATACAATTAATCTTTCTGTAGTTCGGCTCCGGTCTTGCCGGGTTATTTATTATGTTGACACTCCTGCACTTGGGAAAAGACATCAATCTTTTAGTCGTGTCAAGTTTTTGGCATCATTGCTAAGGAGGTAAATTTTTGTATAGATTATATTATTTATTTTATTTTCTCTTTTCACGTTTCTTGTATCTAACTTTGTTTTTTTTTTTTGTTTTCTTTCTTATTCTTTTGTTTTTTTTTCCTTTTATTATATTCCTGCATGTGCTAGTGTGGTCAAGTATATTAAGTGGTAGACTTTGTAGGGTATTCTCATCATTTTCAAAAAATATGGCCAAAGAAGATAACCAATCGCGTCATGAATAGTACTTAAAAGTACATTTTTATCAAGGTTTTATATTATCATTTTGCACATGAAGTATCAATAATTTCTTAACTAAAGCATGTTTTATAATAACATATTTATTAATATAAGATACCTTTAATTTGTGGTAAATGTTCATTTTAAATGCAGGCCTATCACATAAATAAAATGGTTAATTAATGAGTTTAAAAATTGAAATTGAAAGGACAAAGAGATGGCTAAACTTAGAAAAGAGATGCTGGTGCAATCCAAACCGGAACACTGTTCGGTAATTGGGTATATCTGGAGCTGTAAATTTTAGATTTAGGTCTACTTTATATGGATGGAAAGGTAAGACATAGGCCTACAAATTTCATGGGAGCCCAAGAGTTAAAAAGGTCATTTTCAAGTACAAATTGTGGTAACAACGAAGAAGTCTGAATCTTTTTTGCAATTCGAACACTGTTATTTTAGGATGTATGTTTCTTGTAACTTCTAATACATTGATTAATTATAGGAATGGACTGATGAAACTATCTTTTGGAAACATGACATTGAAAATGAATATTTTTAACATTTGCAAGCAACCTGAAAATGATAATGATTTATAGGAAGTGGATTTCATTGAAAAATTAGTTCATAATCAATTTCAAACCATTTCTAGTGAAACTGAGATTGATGAATTTGACGATTTGCAAATGATTTATTTTCAGAAAGAATCAAAGGCAAGAAATTAGAGACCACAAATTGAGGAATTGTCACCATGATCAATTAAGTCCATACCTTTAAGTGTTCAACAATCCAGACCTGATTTGAAGTCGTTACCATTCAATCTCAAATACTCATTTTTTAGAGAAAATGAAACTTTTCCGGTAATAATCTCTTCCAAACTTAATGCACATCAAGAAGGTAAGTTATTACAAACTCTAAAGATGCATAAAAATGCATTCGGATAGACCATAGTTCACATAAAAGGAATTAGTCCTTTAATTTTCACACACAGAATTATTTGAAGGAAAATGCTAAACCCTTTAGAGAAATGCAATGAAGGCTCAATCCTAATATGAAAGAAGTAGTGACAAATAAAGTCATTAAGCTTCTAAATAATGGAATCATTTATCTTATTTCTGACAGCAAATAGGTAAGTCCTACCCCAGTTGTACCTAAGAAGTCTGGAGTTACTATGATAACAAATGAGAAAAATAAGTTAATTCCAACTAGGACTATTACTAGTTGCGCATGTGCATTAATTATAGAAAACTTAATTCAATGACTAGAAAAGATTATTTTTCTTTACCTTTCATGGGCCAAATCCTAGAAAGAGTTGCAGGTCATGAATTTTATTTTTTCCTAGATGGCTATTCAGGTTAAAACCAAATTGAAATTGCATTAAAAGATCAAGAAAAGACTTCTTTTACTTATCCTTTTGATACATTTGCATATCGAAGGATGCCTTTTGGAGTATGTAATGCACCAACCACATTTCAAAGATGCATGCTTAGTATATTTAGTGATATGGTTGAACATTTTCTTGAGATTTTTATGGATGATTTTTCTATTTTTGGCAATTCATTTAATGATTGTTTGACTAACATAAAAAAGGTTTTAAGCAAGTGTGAAGAGAATAATCTTGTACTAAATTGGGAAAAATGTCACTTTATGGTAACAAATGGCATTGTACTTGGTCACATTATTTCATCAAAAGAAATTAAGGTTGATAAATCTAAAATCAAGTTAATTGCTAACTTGTCAACACCAAAATCTATTAAAAATGTTAGATCATTCTTACGACATGCTGGTTTTTATAGAAGGTTCATCAAATATTTTAGTGTAATATCCAAGCCTTTAAATAACCTTCTAACAAAGGATAATATTTTTGAATGGATTGAACATTATAAAGAAGCCTTTACTAAACTTAAAAACTTGCTTACTTCCACTCCTGTCATTCAAGCTCCTGATTGATCATTACCTTTTAAAATAATGTGTAATGCTAGTGATTATGCCGTGAGTGCGGTTTGGGATAAAGAAAAGATAAGAAACCTTTATTAAAGATTTTAGTGTAATATCTAAGCCCTTAAGTAACCTTTTAACAAAGAATAATATTTTTGAATGGACTGAACATTGTGAAGAAGCTTTTATTAAACTCAAGAACTTGCTTACTTCTACTTTGCCATTCAACCTCCTGATTGGTCATTACCTTTTGAAATAAAATGTAACGCTAGTGATTATGTCGTAGGTGCTGTTTTGGGACAAAGAAAAGATAAAAAATCTTATGTGATTTACTATGTAAGTAAAACTTTAAATAGTGCTCAAATGAATTACACCACCACTGAAAAAGAATTACTTGTACTAGTATTTGCATGTGAAAAATCCAGGTGTTATCTTATTGGCCCACTTGTTGTTATTTTTAGCGACCATACAACATTGAAATATCTTCTTTCTAAGAAAGATTTTAAAGCTATATTGGTGTGATGGATTTTATTACTTCAAGAATTTGATATCACAATCAAAGATAAGAAAGGCACCGAAAATATTGTCACAGATTATTTGTCAAGATTGACAACAGATTCAAAAACTGACATCACACCAATTGATGACTACTTTCCTAATAAATCATTACTTTCTATCTCTATAATGCCTTGGTTTGCTAATATTGTCAATTTTTTTGTTTCAAGACAATTGTCAGCTCATTAGAGTACCCAAATAAAAGAAAGTTTTTGAACAAAGTGAAGAACTTTTATTGGGATGACCCTTATTTATTCAAATATTGTCCTTATCAAATATTTCAAAGAGACATTCCTGATAATGAGGTAAGTAATGTCATTAAATTTTATCATTCTAAGGCATGTAAGGGTCATTTCTCATTAAGAAAGACAACTGAAAAATGTTACAAAATGGATTTTACTGGCCCACCATGTTCAAGGACTCAAATACATTCTACAAGACTTGTGAAAATTATCAAAAGTTGGGATCTATTTCAAAACGTCACATGATGCCTTTAAATCCTATTCTTGTTATTAAGATCTTTAACTGTTGGGGTATAGATTTCACAAGTCCATTTCCTTCCTCTATAATTTGGTTTCTTGTACATATTAGTCGCAATAGATTATGTTTCAAAATATATAGAGACAATTCCAAGTCAAAACAATGATTACAAAATAGTGATACAGTTTTTGAAAGAAAATATCTTGACTCGATTTGGAATCCCCGAGCCATGATAAGTGATGGTGGAACACATTTCTACAACAAGTCATTCGAGTCTTTAATGAAGAAATATAGAATCACATATAAAGTTACCACCCCTTATCACTCTTAGACAAGTGGACAAATAGAGCTTACTAATAGAGAGATCAAACAGATCTTAGAAAAAATAGTGTACCCTAATAAGAAAGATTGGTCTTTAAGACTTGATGATGTACTTTGGGCTTATTAAACTGCTTATAAAACATCATTAGGTATGTCATCTTATAGACTAGTCTATGAAAAACCTTTGTCACTTATCTGTGAAATTTGAACATAAAGTTTATTAGTCTATTAAAGTTTTCAATTCAAACCTTGATAATGCTAGTCAACTACGAAAATTACAAATAAATGAGTTTAAGAAAATAAGAAATAATGCATATGAAAATTCAAGAATTTATAAAGGAAGAATCAAAGAGTTTTATGTTAAGAAAATACTGAGAAAAATATTCAATATTGGTCAAAAAGCCTTGCTTTATAATTCTAGATTCCATTTATTTTCTAAAAAACTAAGATCAAGATAGAGCGGTCCTTTTATTGTGAAACATGTGTATCTATATGGGGCTTGTGATATCGAGAATCTAAAGAATGATAATATTTTCAAGGTAAATGGACATTGTTTGAAAGTTTACTTTTACAATTTTTCCATTAAAATGACTTTATTGAATTGGGTGATCCTGTATATAAAGATTGATTCTTTTCTCCCATTGTCTTTGTGTTTCTTTTTTATGTGTGATTTTTGTGTTGCTTGTTTCTCTCACATTTTACACTTGAAGTATCAAAAACTCCTTAACTAAAGCATGTCTTATAATAACATATCTAATAATATAAGATACCTTTAATTAGTGGTAAATGCTCATTTTAAATGCAAGCCTATCACATAATTGAAAGGATTGATTAATGAGTTTAACAACTGAAATTGAAAGGACAAAGAGATAAATAAACTTAGAAAAGAGATGCTGGTGCAGTCCAAACGTGAACAATATTCGGTAATTAACTCATATCTAGAGTTGTAAATCTTGGATTTAAGTTTACTTTATATGGATGGAAAGGTAAGATATAGGCCTACAAATTTCATGGGAGCCCAAGATTTAAAAAAGCCATTTTCAAGTCCAAATCATGGCAACAACGAAGAAGCTCGAATCTGTCCTACAGCTCGAACACTATTCAGTTTTTAACCCATATCTGGAGTTCAAGAAGTCAAAATGACCTTAATTTTTTTTCCTGGAAAGCTGAGACAATTTCCTACAATTTCATGTTTGAAGTGTTTCAATTTTGACATTATCAATAAAGTTTTGGGTAGACAAGAGAAGATAAAGATTGTCACCAAGTCAAGAGTTGGCCACCCACTCATCAATTAGTCATCAAATCAATAGTTTCCAATTTTGGACTATAAAAGGAGGCATTTGCCATGCATTTAGGCATCTTGGTTTTCAGATCAAGATCATGCTCTTACTTTATATATTTGTATTGCTTATGTTTTGCTTTTGTTAATATCAAGTTTATGCCTTTTATTTCCTTTCCTTTACTTAGTTAACTTTTATCTTATTTATTTTCTTATTTTGTTTATTTATTTTTCTTTTTTTCATTATGTTTAGTTAAGTTTATTATGTTAAGGTAAAAAGGTTACACTAATGGTGTAAGAATAAGTATAGTGTAAACTCAACATGGACCTTAATGTTTGATACTAACATGTTTTGTATTTGTTATCTTGTTCATTTTTAATACTTTGCTTGTTAAATGATTAATCTAGATTTATATTGTATAACACTTGGTACAATAAATACTTGGTACTTTCATAGCCCAACCGTATGGTATAACCTATACCTATGCTATGAATGGAATTGGATTTGTTGTTAACATAAGTTATAATCATGAATGCCTAACAACATTTACAAGTATTAGCATTAATCGAATAAGATAACTAATGTGATTATATTAACAATTTATAATCTGATTGGAACCTCTTTTGTGTATGATTTCCAATTTAATAATAAGAGTTTATACTATACTTGTTTGACATACCATTAATGGGATCCTCTAACCTTGACATTTGTTGTTATCATTGTTTAATCCTTACGTTAATCTTCCATCTCAAAGTTCTCATCAACTTCTTCTTTATTATTATTATTATTATTACTATTTTTATTACTACTACTACTACTACTACTACTACTACTACTATATTTTTATTATTGTTGTTGTTGTATTATTGTTATATATAATTTATACAATTAACCTCCCTACGGTTCGACCCCGATCTTGATGAGTTATTTGTTACTTCAACACTCCTAAACTTCGAAGAAGACATCAATCTTCTTGTTGTGTCAGTCTTTAAATTTCTTCATTTTATATATGCCTAAAATAGGTAAAATCACTTTTGTAAAGAAACATCATGCAAAATAACTAAAAGTCTGTGCTAGATGGACTTGTAATGGACAATGTCATTGTTTAGGAATGGTATCTATAAATCATGAAGATAAAATACGATTCATTAAGGATGGCCTGAGTAAAGAGTCTTTAAATAATCTTCTATTAACTCTTGAGACACATCCTAGTGGAGATGTGCATCGTTCAATTTATGATTTATGACCTCATTTTCATAAAGAACATGATCGATATAGTCTTGGGAATCTGATTAAAAAAGATCATGTTTACTAGTTTTTAAGAAAACTGAAAGGGAAGCCTATCCCCAATCCATAGAGTAAGTTGTTCTTGGACGTAAAACTAAAGGAAGATGTGAGCCACAATCACAACTACCTGTACGTACACATGCTTTTTCAAAAATAAATAAATAAAGAGAGAGAGAGAGTGTGTGTGTGAAACTCAAGCTGACCTATATATAGGTGGTATGATTGCCTTTTTAATTTGTCATCTACAAAGTCCTCTCTTCCTTCCTTTCATTTCTACTCAACCCATACATTCAACAAATATAAACATGTTTGTTTTTTCGGTAGATCTAGTCTTGGGAAAGAAGAGGAGCTTTTAGAATCAGAAAATCATCTTGGTCAGGTGTTAGTTGAGAGAAAGATTCATTTAGTATATGAGGAAGGCAGTCTTGGGTTAACGAGAGGTGTATCAATAGCTGTATTTTTCGGAGGTAGTTAAGTTTTGAGGGTTGTCCAGCACAAGGAGACATTATTGGAAAAACAATTAGAGAGGAACTATAGGTCTCCATAATATCTGCTCAAATGAATGCAATGTTTAACCATGCTGATGCTTTCATTGCCTTACCAGGTAGTCTAGGCACATTGGAAGAGATCTTTCATATTTTTTCTTGGGCCCAACTGCACATTCACCATAAACCCATAGGTTTATTAAATGTTAATGGTTAATGATAAGTTGTTGTCGTTTCTTGATCATGCTATGGAACTTCTAACATCTTTAGCACGACAAATTATAATGTTTGCTGTTACTGCTGAACAATTGATTGAACAACTATAATCTTTCATTCCTATAATTAATCCCTCTATGAGTCGTCTAAATTGGTCATCTAAGAAAAGCCGTAAAAAGTTTAGATTAGATTTGAGCCTTCGTTTGTGAATCATAGTGTCTTTTGGTTTTATGATTGTGTTTTGTTGTTTTTTATATTTGTTTAAGTGTGCTTTAGGTTTGTTAGTTTTCGTTATTTCAGGTGATGTCTTCTATACTTTATCTTTCTACTTTAGGACATTGAGGACAATGTCTCGTTTTGGTTGGGGAGAGAGGATAGTAGTTGCCAAAAAAATTTAACTAATTATGTTTTCTATTTCATAAAGCATATGCAAAATTATTATTACTAGGATGAAAGAGTAAAGGAGTTCTTTTGTTAAAGTGACTCTTGAGACGCATCTTAGTAACCATTCTTAACAAGGTCTATTATAATACTTCTTGAAATATTCAAGTTTACAAACTTTCACATTGTTATCACTTAATTCTGCTCATATACTCATTTAACAAGTATTCTTAAACCTTAATTTTTACACACACTCTTTAGCATATGATTGGGGGTTGTACATTGGATTATTACATTATTTATGTTCTTTTGTTAAAGGTAACGACTAAGGGAAAATGGATAGTACATAATTTTAAAAAAACAAAACAAAAGAGAAAAAAAATTATAGATAATAAAAATATAGATAAGTTTGGTTTTATAGCCTCCCTAACTTAAGCAATTAAGCCCAAAGGGGTGTTTTAACACCTAATACCCTAAAGTCAACTAACTTAGGAGCTATTGGCCTAACGCTTGCTACATGGGTTGAGGAGAAAAACTTAAGGGAATTAAACATTGCACTATCTACATATTAGTATCTATAACCCGAGTTACTAAACTCATAGGGGTGTCTTAACACCTAATGCCCTAAAACTAACTAGTTTAGGAGTCATTAGCTGAAAGCTTGTTACGTAGGTTAAAGATACATTGTGTTTTAAGTTATATGTATATATATTTAAAAAAAAGAAAAAAATCCAAACACAAGAAAGTTAACCTTAAACATTAAAACAAAAATCTTGTTTTCTTCCAAGAAAAGCCCCACAACTATGTGTTGATATATTGATGACACGACTAAAAGATTGATGTCTTCTCCCAAGTGCAGGAGTGTCGAAGTAATAAATAACCCGGCAAGACCGGGGTCGAACCACAAGGAGCCGGCAAGACCGGGGTCGAACCACAGGGAGGTTAATTGTACAAATTATTAACAACAACAATAGTAATAATAACAATAATAATAATAATGACAATAACAACAATAATAGCAATAACAACAATAACTATAATAATAATAATAATAATACTAGTAGTAGTAGTAGTAGTATTAGTACTAATAATAATAATAATAATAGTAGTAGTAGTAGTAGTAGTAGTAGTAGTAGTAGTACTAATAAAGAAAGAGAAGAAGAAGAAGATGATGAGAACTTGGAAATGGAGAACTTGGAGATAGAAAATTAATGTAAGGATTAAACAATAATAATAACAAATGTCAAGGTTAGAGGTTCCACTAATGGTATATCAAACAAGTATAGTATAAACTCTTATTATTGAATTAGAAACCACACACAAAGGAGGTTCCAATCAGATTATATATTGTTAACATGATTACATTAGTCATCTTATTCAATTAAAGCTAATACTTGTAAATCTCGTCAAGCATTCATGATTATAACTTATGTTAACAACAAATCAAGTTCCTTTCATAGCTCAGGTGTCGGTTATACCATACATTATGGGCTATGAAAGTGCCAAGCATTTGTTGTACCAAGTGTACTCAGGTGTTAGTTATACCATACATTATGGGCTATGAAAGTGCCAAGCATTTGTTGTACCAAGTGTTATACAACATAAATCAAGATTAATCATTTAACAAGCAAAGTATTAAAGAGTAAACAAGATAACAAATATAAAACATGTTAGTATCAAACATTAAAGTCCATATTAAGTTTACACTATACTTATTCTTACACCATTAGTGTAACCTTTTCACCTTGACATAACTAACTTAGCTAGACATAATGAAAGAAAGCAAAATAGATAAACAAAATAAGAACATAAAAGTTAACTAAGTAAAGGAAAGGAAATGAAAGGCATAAACTTAATATTAATGAAAACAAAGGTTAGCTAGACATAATGAAAGAAAGAAAAATAGATAAACAAAATAAGAACATAAAAGTTAACTAAGTAAAGGAAAGGAAATGAAAGGCATAAACTTAATATTAATGAAAGCAAAGCATAAACATTATAAAAAATACAAAGAGAGAAAGGAAGAACATGATCTTGATCTGGAAACCAAGATGTCTAAATGCATAGCAAATGCCTCCTTTTATAGGCCAAAATTGGGAACTATTGATTTGATGACTAATTGATAAGTGGGTGGCCAACTTTTGACTTGGTGACAATCCTTATCTTCTCTTGTCTGCCCAAAACGTCATTGATAACGTCAAAACTGGAGCCAGTTGCAAACATGAAAGTTGTCTTGACGTGGTGACAATCCTTATCTTCTCTTGTCTGCCTAAAATGTCATTGATAACATCAAAATTAGAGCCACTCAAAACATAAAAGTTGTAGGCAATTGTCTCAACTGTCTTGTGTAAAAACTTCAGCTCATTTGGACTTCTAGAACTCCAGATATGGCCAAAATACCGAACAGTGCTCGGGCTGGAAGACAGATTCGGGCTTCTTTATTGTTGCTACAATTTGGACTTGATAATGGCCTTTTTAGATCTTGGGCTCCATATGAAAGTTGTAGGCTTATGTCTTACCTTTCCATCCATATAAATTGGACCTAAATATGAGATCTGTAGCTCCAGATATGACCCAATTACCGAACAGTGTTCCGGTTTGGATTGCACCGACATCTCTTCTCTAAGTTTGACCATCTCTTTATCCTTGCAATTTAAGTTCTTCAAGTCATCAATCAATCCTTTCATTTATGTGATAGACCTGCATTAAAAATAGACATTTACCACAAATTATAGGTATCTTATATTATTAGATACATTATTATAAAACATATTTTAGTTAAGGAGTTATTGATACTTCAAGTGCAAAATGATGATATAAAACCATGATAAAAATGCACTTTTAAGTACTAATCACACCCCCCAACCAGCTTATTACTAGTCCCTAGTAATCAAAGCGTAAAATAGAAAAACAATTTGTATATTCCACAAAGCAAGGTATTCATCATTTAACTTCCATTAGTCTATCACGTTAAAATAGAAAACAAATTTGCAAATTTCACAAAGCAAGGTATTCATCATTTAACTTCCATTAATCCATCCAGATAAACAAACTCTCATTAAATTTATATATCTGCTCAATACCTCTTAACAAGATATTAATAAACCTTTCTTTTGTGCTCAATGTATCAACACATAATTATGGGGCTTTTCTTGGAAGAAAACAAATTTTTTGTTCTAATGTTTAAGGTTAACTTCCTTGGGTTGGGATTACTATTTTTGTCTTTTTTTTTGTCTCTTTTTTTTTAACTCTATATACATATACTTTAAAAACATCATGCATCTTTAACCCATGTAACGAGCTTTCAACTAATGACTCCTAGACCAGTTGGTCTTAGGGCATTAGGTGTTAAGACACCCCTACGAGCTTAGTAACTCGGGTCACAGATACTGATATGTAGATAGTGCAATGTTTGATTTCCTTAAGCTTTTCTCCTCAACCCATGTAACAAGCGTTGGGCCAATAGCTCCCAAGTCAGTTGACTTTAGGGTATTAGGTGTTAAAACCCCCCTTCGGGCTTAATTGCTTAGGTTAGGGAGGCTACGAAACCAAACTTATCTACATTTTTATTATCATCATTTTTTTCTTTTTTTTCTTTGTTTTTTTTCATTTTTTTTCATGTTTTCTTTCTTAATTATATACAATCCCTTTCCCTTAGTTGTTACCTTTAACAAAAGAACATAAATAATGTAATAATCCAATATGCAACCCACAATCATATGTTAAAGTGTGTGTGTGTAAATTAAGGTTTAAGAATACATGTTAAATAAGTATATGAGCAGAATTAAGTGATAACAATGCGAGAGTTTGTAAACCTGAATATTTCAAGAAGTATTATAATAGACCTTGTTAAGAATGGTTACTAAGATGCGTCTCAAGAGTCACTTTAACAAAAGAGCTCCTTAACTCTACCATCCTAGTAACAACAATTATGCACATGCTTTATGAAATGAAAAACAATTTTTTTTTTATCAATTACTACCCTCTCCCCCCAACCAAAATGAGACATTGTCCTCAATGTTTAAAGGTAGAAAGATAGAGTATAGAAGATATCACCTGAAATAACGAACACTAACAAACCTGAAACACACTGAAACAAAAATAAGAAATAACAAAACACAATAATAAAACAAAAAGATACAAAAATTCACAAATGAAGGCTCAAATCCAATCTAAGCATTTTACGGCTTTCCTTAGTTGACCAATTTATGCGACTCATGGAAGGATCAATTACAGGAATGAAGGATTGTAGCTGGTCAATTAATTGTTCAGCAGTAGCAGCAGAGATTATGATTTGTCGTGCAGAAGATGTTAGAAATTCCTGTTCCACAGCATGATCAAGAAAAGACAACAACTTATCATAATAACCATTAACATTTAACAAACCTATGGGTTTATGGTGAATGTGCAGTTGAGCCCAAGAGGAAATATAAAAGATCTCTTCCAATGTACCTAGACCACCTGGTAAAGCAAATGAAGGCATCAGCATGGTTAAACATTGCATTCATTCGAGCCGACATTGTGGAGACCTGAAGTTCCTCTCCAATTGTTTTTCCAATGATGTCCCCTTGTGCTAAAGCTTCGGGGACAACCCCCAAAACCTGACTACCTCCTAAAAATGCAGCTATTGACACACCTCCCATTAACCCAAGACTGCCTCCCCCATACACTAAATGAATCTTTCTCTCAGTAGCACTTGGACCAAGATGATTTGCTGATTCTAAAAACTCCTTTTCTTTCCCAGGACTAGATCCACCGAAAACACAAATATTTCTTATTTGTTGACTTGAGGAACTTGCCATTTCTACACACTTCTGTATTTTTTGAATGTATGGGTTGAGTAGAAATGAAAGGAAGGAAAAGAGGGTTTTATAGATGAGGAATTAGAAAGGCAATCATAACACCTATATGTAGGCCAGCTGGAGTCTCACACAGTCTCTCTCTCTTTTTATTTATTTATTTATTTACTTTTGAAAAAAAAGCATGTGTATGTACAGGTAGTTGTCATTGTGGCTCACATCTTCCCTTGGTTTTACGTCTAAGAACGGCAAACAGGGTCTTTTTTAGTCAAATTCCCAAGACTAAGTCGATCATGTTCTTTATGAAATAGTAGCCATAAATCATGAATTGCACAATGCACATCTCCACTAGGATGCGTCTCAAGAGTCAATAGAAGATTATCTAAAGACTCCTTACTCAGGCCATCCTTAATGAATTGTATTTTATCTTCACGGTTTATAGATACCATTCCTAAAGAACGACATTGTGTATTACAAGTCCATCTAGCACATCGATGACAGACTCCTAGTCGTTTTGCACGACGCTTCTTTGCAAAAGTGCTTTTACCAGTTCTAGGCATGTGTGAAATGAAGGAATTAGAGGACTCACCTGATAATCGGACCTTTGCTTCAATCAACCAGCGAATATCTTCAGGAATTCCATGATTCATTAACAATCTCAATCTTGCACATCTAGCACGGTAAATTTTTGTAATCGCATTCTGAGGCATAGCGGGAAAATACTTTTTCAATTTTTCAAGATTAGTGTCCATTTTCATATGAGAATTGGAAGAGACATTCAAAGAATTGCACAAATATATACACTAATATCAATTATTGTGGGAAACTGAAAGAACCGACTTAAGTCACGGAGTACCGTTGTCCGCCATTTGACCGGGGTGAGAGAAACTAGCAAAAAAAATCACTCAAAAAGAAACACAAAAACAATGTAAGAAAAACAAAATAATCAACCTTTATCTACAAGATCATTCAAACCAGTTGATTCATTTTCACTAGGAAAATTATCAAAGTAAGCTTTCAAATGATGTCCATTTTCCTTAAAATCATTGTCATTCATTAAATTCTCAATATCATAGGTCCCATAAGGATTGCTCCATCTTGGTCTTAGCTCTCTAGGGAATGAATAGAGTTGAGAATTATAAAACAAAACTTTTTTACCAGTATCAACTTTTTGACAATTTTCACAAGTTTTGCAGAATGCATGTGTGTCCTTGAACATGGTGGGCCAATAAAATCCATTTTGAAAGATTTTTACAGCTGTCTTTTTTGACGAGAAATAACTTCCACATGCTTCAGAATGACAAAGTTTCATGACACTACTTACCTCATTGTCGGGAATGAATCTTTGAAATATTTGATCATGACAATATTTGAATAAGTTAGGGTCATCACAATAAAAGTTCTTCACTTCGTTCAAAAACTTTTCTTTGTCTTGGGTACTCCAATCAGCTGGCAAATCTCCTAAAGCAAGAAAATTAATATTTTTATCATACCAAGGCATTGGACTAAGAGAAAGTAAGGATTCGTTAGGAAAGTAATCATCCATTGGTGTGATGTCAAATGTCGAATCTGCTGTCACTGTTGACAAAAGATTCGGATCAACATTTTCGGTGCTTGTTTCATCCGTGATTTCTTTCTCAGAATAAATCATTTGCAAATCTTCAGTTTCATCCAATTCATTTTTACTTAAAGTAGATTCAAGTTGATCATAAACTAATTCATCAATATGATCTACTTCCTGTAAATCATTATCATCTCCAGGTTGCTTGCAAATGTTGAAAATATTCATCTCCAATGTCATGTTTCCAAATGATAGCTTCATCAGTCCATTCCTAGATTGAGATTTTGAAAAACTGAATATGGTAGTAAATTCACACTAGCTCCAAGATCAAGTAAGGCTCTTTCAATTTTATGCTCTCCAATAAAGCAAGAAATTGTAGGACAACCAGGGTCTTTATATTTCAAAGCATTATTATTTTGAAGAATAGCACTTACTTGTTCGGCTAAAAAGGCTTTCTTTTTCACATTCAGTTTCCTCTTCACAGTGCATAGATCTTTCAAAAATTTAGCATAGGAAGGAACCTGTTTAATGGCATCTAGCAAAGGTATATTGATCCTTACCTATTTGAAAATTTCAAAAATTTAAGAGTTGTGATTGACTTTCCTTTGTTTGGTCATGGCATGAGGAAATGGAAGTGCTGGCGGTGAATCAGTCGTTTCTTTGCAATTTTCAGATTCATCCCCTTCCTTACCCTCAGAGATTGATTCATCATCTTTCTCATAAGGTTCAAGAGAGGGTTTTTCAATAACCTTACCACTGCGCAGAGTAGTGACTGATTTGACTTGATCCATGTGTTGGCTTCCGGAACTACTTGCATTTGCATTGTATTGCCCTTTGGGATTTTGTTGTGTTTGAGATGGAAACTTACCTTTCTCTTGGAAACTGAGAGCAGATGTTAATTTAGCAAGAGTATCTTTAAAATCTGTCATGTTTTGAGCAAGTTGAGTATTGATTGTCTCTTGCTTTTCAATGAATGCATACAAAGTTTCCTCAAAATTTCTTGTAGGAGGTGGAGCATAAGGAGGTGCATATCCATGAGAATTTTGGAAATTATGGTGTGCTTGAAACGGTGGTTGTGAAGTTTGTGCATTGTCACTCTTCCAACTAAAATTTTGGTGATTTCTCCAACCAGGATTGTATGTTTGTGAATATGGGTTGTGATTGGACCTTTCAAAACTGTTTAAAGAATGGGTTTGTTCATGGAGACATTTCTTAAAGGAAGGCAAGGTTGGACAGTTATTGGTTGAGTGTTCATTTGTTTCACAGATTTGACACACAATGTTTTCAACAGATTTTAATTGACCACTCTTTTTCAATTCTAGTGCCTCGACTTTTCTAGCTAAAGATGCAAACTTGGCTTGAAGGTCATGATCTTCCCTAAGGTTGTACATACCTCCACTAGATGTATGAGGTTGAGTTTTACTCGATGCCTCATAAGTACCCGCGGTGTCCCAATTTTGAGCATTTTCAGCTAACAAGTCTAAGTACTCCATTGCTTCATCAGGGTCTTTATCTTCAAAAGTTCCATTGCACATCAATTCAACCATTTGCCTATCTTTAGGTGTTAACCCTTCATAGAAATGTGAAACCAATCTCCATGTTTCAAAACCATGATGAGGGCAAGTACTAAGCAAGTCTCGATACCTATCCCAACATTGGTAAAATGTTTCTCCTGGTTTTTGAGTGAAAGTGGTGATTTGTCTCTTGAAAGAGTTTGTTCTATGAGATGGAAAAAACTTCTTTAAAAACTGTTGTTGCATTTCATCCCAAGCACGAATGGATCCTGGTCTTAAATTTTGTAGCCATGTTTTAGCTTTATCTTTTAATGAAAAAGGAAAAAGCTTTAATCTAATGGTGTTCATGCTACAATTTAAATTATTATATGTGTTGCAGACCTCCTCAAATTCCCTTAAATGCAAGTATGGATTTTCCAATTCCAAACCATGAAAAGAAGGTAAAAGTTGAATAATACCTGGTTTAAAATTAAAATGAGATGCATCAGGAGGAAAAACTATGCATGATGGTGCACTTGTTCTTGTGGGATTCATGTGGTCTCTAAGTGTTCTAGCACGGTTATTCTCATTATTCTCATTATGAAGTGATTGATTATCTTCTTCGGCCATATTTTCTGAAAATGATGAGGATACCCTACAAAGTCTACCACTTGATGTACGTGACCACACTCTCATGCACGTGTAGGAATAAAATAAAAAGAAGAACAAGAAAGCAAAAGAAGGAGGAAGAAAACAAAATAAAAAGAAACAAAAGAAAAGAAACAAAGTTATATACAAGAAAAGTGAAAAGAGAAAATAAAATAAATACTATAATTTATACAAGAACTTACCTCCCCGGCAACGGCGCCAAAAACTTGACACGACTAAAAGATTGATGTCTTCTCCCAAGTGCAGGAGTGTCGAAGTAATAAATAACCCGGCAAGACCGGGGTCGAACCACAGGGAGGTTAATTGTACAAATTATAAACAACAATTATAAAACAACAATAACAACAACAACAATAGTAATAATAATAATAATAATAATAATAATAATAATAGTAGTAGTAGTAGTAGTAGTAGTAGTACTAAAATTTGTTGCGATGTCGTGGTCGCACAAATTAATTACCCTAGCTTAAAACACAACACACAAGATAGTATAGAGCAAGCAAGGGATCGATCCCACGAGGAAGATTTAGTTTAGATTTTTATGCTATACGTTATGCAATTGGGGGGTTTTGATTTGTGATGATCTAAACTATGGAAGAAATTAAACTAGCAAACAAAATCAATTGAAATCGAAATTTATCAAGAAAACAAACCTTGGTTGCAAGCACACATCCACCAATGGAAATTAGAACCGATCCTTGAAACAAAATTACAATTTATATTCTGAATTTTTATCTTTTCTTAATGTTGGTTAATTAACGGATCCGCCGTATAATTAACCCTAACCAACAAATAATCACAATGTCCGCATTAATGATTTAGTTCAATGGCAGCCCTAAGAACTAGATATTTGAGTGTTCTCCCTAAGTTTAATAATGTAGTTCTGCCACAATTATCAAGCTTAGTTGCTTCACAAGTTCATACATCACAACTTTGGTTTTGATCTCAAACTTAGCAATAAATTGTTCACAATAATAACTTAGAGTTCCGCTCTAGCAATTATCAACAACAATCATAGAAAATATGCATAAGAAGACAATCATACTCATTCATAATATAAACTGAAAATAAAAGGAAGAATAAATCTCACAGTTCTTGAAATCTGAAGGTTTGTTGTGTCCTTGCAACCAAGAAAAGAGCTTAGCCTAGCATAACTATTGAACAACTACTCTTAAAGAATGAAGAGAGCATGATCTTTTTTTTAAGTTTATAGAGGAGAGAATTTGTGTTTCTTAACTTTTGATTGCTACCCCTTCTCTCTCCTCTCTCTTTCTTTTTATATGCTAAGAAACCCTAGTTCCTAATTTACAAAATAGTCCTCCCTTAAGTTGACAATTTATATTTAAGTACTTCAATAACTATTTTCCCTAAAAAGGTTAAATAGCCTTGCATGAAATCTTCAAGATCTGACTTAGAAGAGCTAAATTGCTGATATAAAAACTTGGATGACGGTTTAGAAGCTTTGAAATGTAATTTGGACTCATTTCTTCATGAAACCTGATTGCTGGCAAAATTCAGTTGTCATCTTTGAAAAATCATATCTCCCTCATCTGAGATCTTGTTTGGCTGAAATTTGGAGCGTTTATATATCTTTGAGTCAGGAATCCAAAAACATTAAGTTTGCATAAATTGGACTTCTATAGCTCCAGATATTGAATTTTGAATAGACAAAGGTCAACAATGGCAGAATGCGAGTTTTGACTTTGAAGGATGTGATTTTCATGATCTTTCTCTTTTTATTTTTCTTGCATTATATTTCTAGAAAGGTATGGATGTTAGCTTTTTAGTGCCAATGGAATCACTTCATTTCAATCTCTAGAGCTCACGCTCTGCATAAAACATCGATTAAACATCAAATCTGCCAATTATCTCCAATTTACTCCTTTTTGCATTTTTCATCCAAACGTGCCTTCAAAACATAAAACAAAGAATATCGAGGTATTTTACATATAAAACATGGATAAAACATTAGGTAAATGTGGGTGAAATTATCGAATAATATAGTTACATCAAATATCCCCACACTTAGCTCTTGCTCGTCCTCGAGAAAGGATAAATAAAATTAAATTGAAAATAACCATGATCAATCTCTTAATCTCCCATCAATGTCCAAGATTACAAGCATTATAAATAAGAATATAATAAAAAAGGATAAAATAAATAAATTTTTATGAATTTGTTTACATGCAAACTTCAAAATTCAATCAATCGTCGGGATTTAAATGAAATCTATGTCATGCCAAAGTGATAGGTCCTCTCAATGATATACACTCCAACACTCATGTGTTTAGGGTTTATGTGTTTAAATCTCTCAAATTCAATCAAAGAGTATGTTCTACCATAAGGTTGCTTTTCCATCTCATCTCCATTACTAACATATTACAAACAATGCATGAATCAAAAGGTCTTATTTTCCGGTTGTAATGGGGTTAAGGTTAAGGTGAGGTAAAAGAGAGTAAAAGAAGAGGTTCAAATCAAAGAAAGTAGAGCATTCTGAAAAATGATATTTCAAACAAGATATTCCATCAAAGCTCATAAATTTTTCATCTTTAATCACCAATGCTTAACTCCTTTTGATTTTAAGCTTTTTTAACATAAAATCTTAAGAACATAAAGAAACATTTTTTTTCTTTCTTTTCTTTCTTTTTTTTGTTTTGTAATTTTGCCCATCTTTTCATCAAGCATCACTTCTTCTGTCTTTTCACATAATTTCCAACCATAATTCCATGAAATATCACAAGTATATGCTCTACTAATCCTTGGCCAGGGGAAAAGGAAAATATATATAAAGTTAAGGCTTATACATGGATAAAGCAAAGAAAAGATAAACAAGCTCAAAAGGGGCTCACTAAGGATAATATGCTTTAGGTTGACTTTTTGGTTCAAGTGATTAAAATTCCTAATGCCTTTATCATCTTCATGTATATTTGTAATGGAATATAATTCAATAAGATATGAAGCAAGTTCTAGAGATATATATCATTGAAAGAATGCACACTCAAAGAATACAATGTTGAAGGCTCAAAAACTTGCAATGGTATAACATTATAAAGTCAACGTGGCATATTCTCAAAGTCAATCCCTAAACCAATTAAACCTTAAAATTTGCATGCATACTCTTTCATTTGATTTATATCTTTATCTATTTCAATTAATTCTCATACATAATACTCATATTCTCAAAAACTAATGGGAGTTAAAAAGATTAAACACATTTTTTTTTTAGAACAAAGAAAACAAAAATTCTCTCAATACCCCCATACTTAAAACACAACATTTTCCTCAATGTTGAAATAAAAGCAAAGGAACATAAGAGAATGACAGAAAATAAATTAAAATGCAAAAAAAATAAAAGATAAGGAAAAAGAAAGCAAATCTGATTTTTTTTTTGTGCTGGGTTGCCTCCCAGTAAGCGTTTTTCTTTTATGTCATTGGCTTGACATGTGGCATGCTCATTCTTCATAGATTGGTTCAGCTAACTCTATAGAAGTGGTGAGTTCTGTCGTCCAACCTTCATAGAAAGGTTTCAAACGATGTCCATTGACCTTGAGTACTTTACTAGTTTTTAAACTTGTAATTTCAACTGCACCATAAGGAAAAATATTAGAAACAACAAAGGGTCCAATCCAACGAGAGCATAATTTTCCAGGAAAAAGTTTCAAACGCGAATGATAAAGAAGGACTTTGTCTCCAACATGAAATTCCTTTCTTGTAAGCATTCGGTCATGAAGATTCTTAGTCTTTTCTTTGTAAATCTTTGCATTCTCGTAAGCATCATTTCGAATTTATTCCAACTCTTGCAGTTGCAATTTTTTTGCAATCCCAGCAGCATCATAATCCATGTTGCATTGTTTAATGGCCCAAAAAGCTTTGTGTTCAAGCTCCACCGGTAGATGACATGCTTTCCCATAAATCATTCTATAAGGTGACATTCCTATAGGTGATTTATAAGCAGTCCTATAAGCCCAAAGTGCATCTCCAAGATGTAGACTCCAATCTCGTCGGTTAGGTTGCACTATTTTCTCCAAAATGGACTTGATTTCTCAATTGGAAATTTCAGCTTGGCCATTCGTTTGCGGATGATATGCTGTGGAAGTTCGATGAGTCACATGATATTTGCGTAGCAATGCTTCCATGGAACGATTGTAGAAATGAGTGTCACGATCACTGATGATAGCTTTAGGGATGCCAAACCTATCAAATATATGAGTCTTGACAAAATCTAAAACAACCTTAGCATCATTAGTTCGTGTGGCTTTCGCCTCAATCCATTTTGACACATAATCAATAACAAGAAGAATATAAAGATTTCCAAAAGAAGAAGGAGATGGACCCATAAAGTCAATACCCCAAACATCAAAAATTTCACTTACAAGAATATTTGTTAAAGGCATTTGATTTTTATGAGTGATATTACCTGTTCTTTGGCATTTTTCACATGATTTGCAGAAGTGATATGCATCTTTAAAAATAAAAGGCCAACAGAAACCACTTTCAAGTACTTTATAGGCCGTTCTTTTTGCTCCAAAATGTCCACCACAAGAATGAGAATGACAAAAAGTGAGAATGGAATGAAATTCATCCTGTGGTACACATCTCTTTACTACTTGATCCACGCAAAATTTCCACAAGTAAAGAGTGTCCCAAAAATAATATTTAGCATCAGCTCGTAACTTGTCCTTTTGGGATGTAGACAAACTTGGAGGGAATTCTTTGGTGACTAAATAGTTCACCAAATCAGCATACCATGGTCTTGTAGAGGAATGTAGCACATACAATTGTTCATCAGGAAATGTTTCTCTTATTGTTTCGGTTGGAATATCCTCGGTCCTCAGTCGACTCAAGTGATTAGCCACATGGTTTTCGGCACCTTTTTTGTCTTTGATCTCAAGATCGAATTCTTGTAAAAGTAAGATCCACCTAATCAGTCTTGATTTGGACTCCTTCTTCTTCAAAAGATACCTGAGAGCTGCGTGGTCAGTAAAAACAATGACTTTTGTACCAAGTAGATATGACCTGAATTTTTCAAGAGCAAAAACCACTACAAAAAATTCCTTTTCAATTGTATGGTAATTGCATTGTGCTCCATCCAACATGCGAGAAGCGTAAGTGATAACATGTAAATTCTTCCCAATTCTTTGCCCAAGCATAACTCTTACCACATAGTCACTCGCATCACACATTATCTTAAAAGGTTCATCCCAATTTGGTGGTTGGATGATAGGGGCAGATGTGACACGACTCATTTCTTAACGAAACCTGATTGTTGACAGAATTCAGTTGTCATCTTTGAAAAATAATATCTCCCTAATATGACATCTTTTTAGGCTGACATTTGGAGCGTTTACAAATCTTTGAGTCAGGAATCCAACAAAATTGAGTTTGCATAAATTGAACTTCTATAGCTCCAGATATTGAATTTTGAATAGACAAAGGTCAATAGTGGCAAAATGCGAGATTTGACTTTGAAGGATGTGATTTCCATGATCTTTCTCTTTTTATTTTTCTTGCATTACATTTCCAGAAAGGTATGGATGTTAGCTTTTTAGTGCCATTTGAATCACTTCATTTCAATCTCTAGAGCTCACACTTTACACAAAACATCGACTGAACGTCAAATCTGCCAATTATCTTCAATTTACTCCTTTTTGCATTTTTCATCCAAAAGTGCCTTCAAAACATAAAACAAAGAATATTAAGGCATTTTACATATAAAACATGGACAAAACATTAGGTAAATGTGGGTGAAATTATCGAATAATATAGCTACATCAAGGCATGTATGAGGCTCCAAGTAAAATCCAACCTTATACATCTAATGGAGATATGTACAACCTTAGAGAAGATCATGATCTTCAAGCCAAGTTTGCATTTTTAGCTAGAAAAGTCGAGGCACTAGAATTGAAAAAGAGTGGTCAATTAAAATTTATTTAAGACATTGCGTGTCAAATCTGTGAAACCAATGATTGTCCAACTTTGTCTTCTCTTAAGGAATGTCTCCATGAACAAGTCCATGTTTTAAACAGTTTCCAAAAGCCCAATCATAACTCATACTCACAAACATATAACCCTAGTTGGATAAATCATCCAAATTTCATTTGGAAGAGTGATAACAACAATGCACAAACTTCATAACCACCATTTCAAGCACATCATAATTTTAAAAATTCTCATGGATATGCACCTCTTTATGTTCCTCCTCCTAAAATAAATTTTGGGGAAACTTTGTATGCATTCATTAAAAAGAAAAAGATAATCAACACTCAACTTGATGAGTCAATCTCTAAAGGTAAGGAAGGGGTTAAATCTAAATATTACAAGGAAAAGACTAATTCCCCACCAGAACTTATATTTCCTCATGCCATGACCAAAGAAATGGAAGTTAATCATGATTGTGAAATCTTTGAAACTTTCAAACAGGAAGAAATCAAGGATGAAAAAGGCACCAGAAATGTTATCGTTGATCATTTATCAAAATTAGCAATAGATTCAACATCTGACATCACACCAATCAATGATTACTTTCTTCTTGAATCTTTACTTTCTCTTAGTTCAGTGCCTTGGTTTACTATAAATATCAATTTTCCTACTTTATGATTTTTTCCAACTCATTTGGATAACTAAGACAAAAGAAAGTTTTTTAGCGACGTGCAAAACTTTTATTGGGATGACCCTTACTTATTCAAATATTGTCCTAATCAAATATTTCAAAGTTGCATTCCTGAAATGAGGTAAGTAGTGTCATTAAATTTTGTCACTCTAAGGCATGTGGGAGTCATTTCTCGTTAAAGAAAATAATTGCAAAATTCTTACAAAGTGGATTTTATTGCCCAACCATGTTCAAGGATTCACATGCATTCTGCAAAACCTGTGAAAATTGTCAAAAGGTGGGATTTATTTCATAACAAAGTGTTTTTAAATAATCTTTTATTCACTCTTAAGTCTCATCATAGTGGATATATGTATCGTGCAATTCATGACTTATAACCCATTTTCATAAAGAACATGACCGACTTATCTGACTAAAAAAGACTTGTTTGTAGTTTTTAAGAAAACTGGATGGAAAGCTTATCCTTAACCTATAGAGGGCGTTTAGGCTGTTCTTGGAAGTAAAACCAAAGGAACATGTGAGTCACAATCACAACTATGATTTGAGTCTTAATTTGTGAAAACTTATGTCTTTTGGTTTTATTAATAGTATAATATTTGTGTTTTGTTGTTTCTTATATTTGTTTAAGTATCAATAACTCCTTAACTAAGTATGTTTTATAATAACATATCTAACAATATAAAATACCTTTAATTTATGGTAAATGTTTATTTTAAATGCAAGCCTATCACATAAATGAAAGGATTGATTGATGAGTTTAAGAACTAAAATTGAAAGGACAAAAAGATGACCAAACTTAGAAAAAAGATGCTGGTGCAGTCTAAACCAGAACACTGTTCAGTAATTGGGTCATATCTGGAGCTGTAGATCTCGGATTTAGGTCTACTTTACATGGATGGAAATGTAAGACATAGGCCTACAACTTTTATGGCAGCCCAAGATTTAAGAAGGTCATTTTCAAGTCCAAATTTTAGCAACAATGAAGAAGTTTGATTTTATCCTATAGCCCAATCACTGTTCAGTATTTGGCCTATATCTGGAGTTCTATAAGCCAAATACCTCCATTTGCTTTTTCTTGAAAGCTGAGATAATTTTCTATAACTTTCATGTTTTCAAGTAGTTCCAATTCTAACGTTATCAATGATGTTTTAGGTAGACAAGAAAAGATAAGGATTGTCACCAAGTTAAAAGTTGGTCACCCACTCATCAATTAGTCATCAAATCAATGGTTTCCAATTTTGGCCTATAAAAGAAGGCATTTGCCATGCATCTAAGCATTTTGGTTTCCAGATCAAGATCATGCTCTTGCTTTCTCTCTTTGTATTTTTGTAATGCTTAAGTTTTATTTTCATTAATATATTGCTTTTGCCTTTCAATTCCTTTCCTTTACTTAGTTAACTTTTATCTTATTTATGTTCTTATTTTGTTTATGTATTTTTCTTTCTTTCACTATGTTTAGTTAAGTTTATTATGTCAAGGTGAAAAGGTTACACTAATGGTGTAAAATAAGTATAGTGTAAACTCAATATGGACTTTAATGTTTAATACTAACATGTTTTATATTTGTTATCTTGTTCACTCTTTAATACTTTGCTTGTTAAATGACTAATCTTGATTTATGTTGTATAACACTTGGTACAACAAATGTTTGGCACTTTCATAGCCCAACCGTGTGGTGTAACCTACACCTGTGTTATGAAAGGAACTTGATTTGTTGTTAACATAAGTTATAATCATGAATGCCTGACAATATTTTCAAGTATTAGCATTATTTAAATAAGATAACTAATGTAATCATGTTAACAATTCATAATCTGATTGGAACCTCCTTTGTATATGGTTTCCATTTGAGTAATAAGAGTTTATATTATACGTGTTTGAAATACCATTAACCGATCCTTTAACCTTGACATTTATTGTTATCATTGTTTAATCCTTACGTTAATCATCCATCTCAAAGTTTTCATCTACTTCTTTATTATTATTATTGTTATTGTATTGTTATTATCTATAATTTATATAATTAACCTCTTGTGGTTCGACCTTGGTTTTATTGGGTTATTTATTACTTCGACACTCCTGCACTTGAAAGAAGACATCAATCTTTTGATCATGTCAATCTATGTATCAGTATCTGCAACCCGAGTTATTAAGCTCGTAGGGGTGTCTCAACACCTAATGCCTTAAGACCAATTAGTTTGAGAGTTGTTAGCCGAAAGCTCATTACATGGGTTAAAGATGCATTGTGTTTTAAGTTACATGTATATATATTTTAAAAAAAACCAAAAAAAAACTCAACCCAATTTAATCTTAAACATTAGAATAAAAATTTTGTTTTCTTTCAAGTAAAATTTGAAGCATGTGGAAGTTATTTCTCATCAAAAAAGACTGATGCAAAAATCTTTCAAAATGGATTTTATTGGCCCACCATGTTCAAGGACACACATGCATTCTGCAAAACTTGTGAAAATTGTCAAAAAATTAACACTGGTCAAAAAGTTTTGTTTTATGATTCTCAACTCTATGCATTCCTTATGGGGCCTGTGATATTGAGAATTCAATAAATGACAATGATTTTAAGGAAAATGGACATCGTTTGAAAACTTACTTTGATAATTTTCCTAGTGAAAATGAATCAGCTAGTTTGAATGATCTTGTAGATAAAGGTTGATTATTTTGTTTTTCTCACATTTTTTTTTGTGTTTCTTTTTTAGTGATTTTTGCTAGTTTCTCTTACCCCGGTCAAATGGCGGACAACGGTACTCCGTGACTTAAGTCGGTTCTTTCAGTTTCCCACAATTACTGATATTTGTGTATATATCTGTGCAATTCTTTGAATCTCTCTTCCAATTCTCATTTGAAAATGGACACTAATCTTGAAAAATTGAAAAAGTATTTTCCCGCTCTGCCTCAGAATGCGATTACAAAAATTTACCATGCTAGATGTGCAAGATTGAGATTGCTAATGAATCATGGAATTCCTGAACATATTCGCTGGTTGATTGAAGCAAAGGTCCGATTAGCAGGTGAGTCCTCTAATTCCTTCATTTCACACATGCCTGGAACAGGTAAAAGTACTTTTGCGAAGAAGCGTCGTGCAAAACGACTAGAAATCTGTCATCGATGTGCTAGATGGACTTGTAATACACAATGTCGTTCTTTAGGAATGATATCTATAAACCGTGAAGATAAAATACAATTCATTAAGGATGGCCTGAGTAAGGAGTCTTTAGATAATCTTCTATTGACTCTTGAGACGCATCCTAGTGGAGATGTGCATCGTGTAATTCATGATTTATGGCCACTATTTCATAAAGAACATGATCGACTTAGTCTTGGGAATCTGACTAAAAAAGACCCTGTTTGCCAGTTTTTAAGAAAACTGGATGGAAAGCCTATCCCCGACCTATAGAGGGCGTTTAAGCCGTTCTTGGACGTAAAACCAAGGGAAGATGTGAGCCACAATCACAACTACCTGTACATACACATGCTTGGTTTTATTATTATGTTTTGTTGTTTCTTATATTTGTTTCAGTGTGTTTCAGGTTTTGTCAGTGTTTGTTATTTCAGGTGATATCTTCTATACTCTATCTTTCTACCTTAGAACATTGAGGACAATGTCTCGTTTTGGTTGGGGGGAGAGGGTAGTAGTTGATAAAAAAAAAATTTGTTTTTCATTTCATAAAGCATGTGCATAATTGTTGTTACTAGGATGGCAGAGTAAAGGAGTTCTTTTGTTAAAGTGACTCTTGAGACGCATCTTAGTAACCATTCTTAACAAGGTCTATTATAATACTTCCTGAAATATTCAGGTTTACAAACTCTCATATTGTTACCACTTAATTCTGCTCATATACTTATTTAACATGTATTTTTAAACCTTAATTTACACACACACACTTTAACATATGATTGTGGGTTGTATATTGGATTATTACATTATTTATGTTCTTTTGTTAAAGGTAACAACTAAGGGAAAGGGATTGTA
This sequence comes from Populus euphratica, assembly GCF_000495115.2. Taxonomy (NCBI): domain Eukaryota; kingdom Viridiplantae; phylum Streptophyta; class Magnoliopsida; order Malpighiales; family Salicaceae; genus Populus; species Populus euphratica. The sequence continues at coordinate 44,313 of NW_011500604.1, forward strand.
TATAATTAAAAAAAAAACATGAAAAAAAAAAGACAAAAATAATAATCCCAACCCAAGGAAGTTAACCTTAAACATTAGAACAAAAATTTTGTTTTCTTCCAAGAAAAGCCCCATAATTATGTGTTGATACATTGAGCACAAAAGAAAGGTTTATTAATATCTTGTTAAGTGGTATTGAGCAGATATATAAATTTAATGAGAGTTTGTTTATCTGGATAGACTAATGGAAGTTAAATGATGAATATCTTGCTTTGTGGAATATACAAATTGTTTTATTTATTTAACGCTTTGATTACTAGGGACTAGTAATAAGCTGGTTGAGGGGTGTGATTAGTATTTAAAAGTGCATTTTTATCATGGTTTTATATCATCATTTTGCACTTGAAGTATCAATAACTCCTTAACTAAAATATGTTTTATAGTAATGTATCTAATAATATAAGATACTTATAATTTGTGGTAAATGTCTATTTTTAATGCAGGCCTATCCCATAAATGAAAGGATTGATTGATGACTTGAAGAACATAAATTGCAAGGATAAAGAGATGGCCAAACTTAGAAAAGAGATGTCGGTGCAATCCAAACCGGAACACTGTTCGGTAATTGGGTCATATCTAGATCTATATATCTCAGATTTAGGTCCAATTTATATGGATGGAAAGGTAAGACATAGACCTACAACTTTGATATGGAGCCCAAGATCTAAAAAGGCCATTATCAAGTCCAAATTGTAGCAACAACAAAGAAGCCCGAATCTGTCTTCCAGCCCGAGCACTGTTCGGTATTTTGGCCATATTTGGAGTTCTAGAAGTCCAAATGAGCTGCATTTTTTACACAAGAAAGCTGAGACAATTGCCTACAACCTTCATGTTTGTAACGCGCTCCAATTTTGACGTTATCAATGACGTTTTGGGCAGACAAGAGAAGATAAGGATTGTCACCAAGTCAAAAGTTAGCCACCCACTTATCAATTAGTCATCAAATCAATAGTTCCCAATTTTGGCCTATAAAAGGAGGCATTTGCCATGCATTTAGGCATCTTGGTTTCCAGATCAAGATCATGCTCTTCCTTTCTCTCTTTGTATTTTTTGTAATGTTTATGCTTTACTTTCATTAATATCAAGTTTATGCCTTTCATTTCCTTTCCTTTACTTAGTTAACTTTTATGTTATTATTTTGTTTATTTGTTTTCCTTTCTTTCATTATGTCTAGCTAAGTTAATTATGTCAAGGTGAAAAGGTTACACTAATGGTGTAAGAATAAGTATAATGTAAACTTAATATGGACTTTAATGTTTGATACTAACATGTTTTATATTTGTTATCTTGTTCACTCTTTAATACTTTGCTTGTTAAATGACTAATCTTGATTTATGTTGTATAACACTTGGTACAACAAATGCTTGGCACTTTCATAGCCCATAATGTATGGTATAACCGACACCTGAGCTATGAAAGGAACTTGATTTGTTGTTAACATAAGTTATAATCATGAATGCTTGACGAGATTTACAAGTATTAGCATTAATTGAATAAGATGACTAATGTAATCATGTTAACAATATATAATCTGATTGGAACCTCCTTTGTGTGTGGTTTCCAATTCAATAATAAGAGTTTATATTATACTTGTTTGATATACCATTAGTGGAACCTCTAACCTTGACATTTGTTATTACTATTGCTTAATCCTTACATTAATATTTGATCTCCAAGTTCTCATCATCATCATCTTCTTCTTCTTCTCTTTCTTTATTATTATTATTATTACTACTACTACTACTACTACTACTACTACTACTACTACTACTACTACTACTACTACTACTACTACTACTACTACTACTACTACTACTATTATTATTATTATTATTATTATTATTATTATTATTATTATTATTATTATTATTAGTACTACTACTACTACTACTGCTACTACTACTATTATTATTATTATTATTATTATTACTATTGTTGTTGTTGTTATTGTTGTTTTATAATTGTTGTTTATAATTTGTACAATTAACCTCCCTGTGGTTCGACCCCGGTCTTGCCGGGTTATTTATTACTTCGACACTCCTACACTTGGGAGAAGACATCAATCTTTTCGTCGTGTCACCAACAAAATTGAGTTTGCATAAATTGGACTTCTATAGCTCCAGATATTGAATTTTGAATAGACAAAGGTCAATAGTGGCAAAATGCGAGATTTGACTTTGAAGGATGTGATTTCCATGATCTTTCTCTTTTTATTTTTCTTGCATTACATTTCCAGAAAGGTATGGATGTTAGCTTTTTAGTGCCATTTGAATCACTTCATTTCAATCTCTAGAGCTCACACTTTACAAAAAACATCGACTGAACATCAAATCTGCCAATTATCTTCAATTTACTCCTTTTTGCATTTTTCATCCAAAAGTGCCTTCAAAACATAAAACAAAGAATATCAAGGCATTTTACATATAAAACATGGACAAAACATTAGGTAAATGTGGGTGAAATTATCGAATAATATAGCTACATCAAGGCATGTATGAGGCTCCAAGTAAAATCCAACCTTATACATCTAATGGAGATATGTACAACCTTAGAGAAGATCATGATCTTCAAGCCAAGTTTGCATTTTTAGCTAGAAAAGTCGAGGCACTAGAAGTGAAAAAGAGTGGTCAATTAAAATTTATTTAAGACATTGCGTGTCAAATCTGTGAAACCAATGATTGTCCAACTTTGTCTTCTCTTAAGGAATGTCTCCATGAACAAGTCCATGTTTTAAACAGTTTCCAAAAGCCCAATCATAACTCATACTCACAAACATATAACCCTAGTTGGATAAATCATCCAAATTTCATTTGGAAGAGTGATAACAACAATGCACAAACTTCATAACCACCATTTCAAGCACATCATAATTTTAAAAATTCTCATGGATATGCACCTCTTTATGTTCCTCCTCCTAAAATAAATTTTGGGGAAACTTTGTATGCATTCATTAAAAAGAAAAAGATAATCAACACTCAACTTGATGAGTCAATCTCTAAAGGTAAGGAAGGGGTTAAATCTAAATATTACAAGGAAAAGACTAATTCCCCACCAGAACTTCTATTTCCTCATGCCATGACCAAAGAAATGGAAGTTAATCATGATTGTGAAATCTTTGAAACTTTCAAACAGGAAGAAATCAAGGATGAAAAAGGCACCAGAAATGTTATCGTTGATCATTTATCAAAATTAGCAATAGATTCAACATCTGACATCACACCAATCAATGATTACTTTCTTCTTGAATCTTTACTTTCTCTTAGTTCAGTGCCTTGGTTTACTATAAATATCAATTTTTCTACTTTATGATTTTTTCCAACTCATTTGGATAACTAAGACAAAAGAAAGTTTTTGAGCGACGTGCAAAACTTTTATTGGGATGACCCTTACTTATTCAAATATTGTCCTAATCAAATATTTCAAAGTTGCATTCCTGAAATAAGGTAAGTAGTGTCATTAAATTTTGTCACTCTAAGGCATGTGGGAGTCATTTCTCGTTAAAGAAAATAATTGCAAAATTCTTACAAAGTGGATTTTATTGCCCAACCATGTTCAAGGATTCACATGCATTCTGCAAAACCTGTGAAAATTGTCAAAAGGTGGGATTTATTTCATAACAAAGTGTTTTTAAATAATCTTTTATTCACTCTTAAGTCTCATCATAGTGGATATATGTATCGTGCAATTCATGACTTATAACCCATTTTCATAAAGAACATGACCGACTTATCTGACTAAAAAAGACCTGTTTGTAGTTTTTAAGAAAACTGGATGGAAAGCTTATCCTTGACCTATAGAGGGCGTTTAGGCTGTTCTTGGAAGTAAAACCAAAGGAACATGTGAGTCACAATCACAACTATGATTTGAGTCTTAATTTGTGAAAACTTGTGTCTTTTGGTTTTATTAATAGTATAATATTTGTGTTTTGTTGTTTCTTATATTTGTTTAAGTATCAATAACTCCTTAACTAAGTATGTTTTATAATAACATATCTAACAATATAAGATACCTTTAATTTATGGTAAATGTTTATTTTAAATGCAAGCCTATCACATAAATGAAAGGATTGATTGATGAGTTTAAGAACTAAAATTGAAAGGACAAAAAGATGACCAAACTTAGAAAAAAGATGCTGATGCAGTCTAAACCAGAACACTGTTCAGTAATTGGGTCATATCTGGAGCTGTAGATCTCGGATTTAGGTCTACTTTACATGGATGGAAATGTAAGACATAGGCCTACAACTTTTATGGCAGCCCAAGATTTAAGAAGGTCATTTTCAAGTCCAAATTTTAGCAACAATGAAGAAGTTTGATTTTATCCTATAGCCCAATCACTGTTCAGTATTTGGCCTATATCTGGAGTTCTATAAGCCAAATACCTCCATTTGCTTTTTCTTGAAAGCTGAGATAATTTTCTATAACTTTCATGTTTTCAAGTAATTCCAATTCTGACGTTATCAATGATGTTTTAGGTAGACAAGAAAAGATAAGGATTGTCACCAAGTCAAAAGTTGGTCACCCACTCATCAATTAGTCATCAAATCAATGGTTTCCAATTTTGGCCTATAAAAGAAGGCATTTGCCATGCATCTAAGCATTTTGGTTTCCAGATCAAGATCATGCTCTTGCTTTCTCTCTTTGTATTTTTGTAATGCTTAAGTTTTATTTTCATTAATATATTGCTTTTGCCTTTCAATTCCTTTCCTTTACTTAGTTAACTTTTATCTTATTTATGTTCTTATTTTGTTTATGTATTTTTCTTTCTTTCATTATGTTTAGTTAAGTTTATTATGTCAAGGTGAAAAGGTTACACTAATGGTGTAAAATAAGTATAGTGTAAACTCAATATGGACTTTAATGTTTAATACTAACATGTTTTGTATTCGTTATCTTGTTCATTCTTTAATACTTTGCTTGTTAAATGACTAATCTAGATTTATGTTGTATAACACTTGGTACAACAAATGTTTGGCACTTTCATAGCCCAACCGTGTGGTGTAACCTACACCTGTGTTATGAAAGGAACTTGATTTGTTGTTAACATAAGTTATAATCATGAATGCCTGACAATATTTTCAAGTATTAGCATTATTTAAATAAGATAACTAATGTAATCATGTTAACAATTCATAATCTGATTGGAACCTCCTTTGTATATGGTTTCCATTTGAGTAATAAGAGTTTATATTATACGTGTTTGAAATACCATTAACGGATCCTTTAACCTTGACATTTATTGTTATCATTGTTTAATCCTTACGTTAATCATCCATCTCAAAGTTTTCATCTACTTCTTTATTATTATTATTGTTATTGTATTGTTATTATCTATAATTTATATAATTAACCTCTTGTGGTTCGACCTTGGTTTTATTGGGTTATTTATTACTTCGACACTCCTGCACTTGAAAGAAGACATCAATCTTTTGATCATGTCAATCTATGTATCAGTATCTGCAACCCGAGTTATTAAGCTCGTAGGGGTGTCTCAACACCTAATGCCTTAAGACCAATTGGTTTGGGAGTTGTTAGCCGAAAGCTCATTACATGGGTTAAAGATGCATTGTGTTTTAAGTTACATGTATATATATTTTAAAAAAAACCAAAAAAAAACTCAACCCAATTTAATCTTAAACATTAGAATAAAAATTTTGTTTTCTTTCAAGTAAAGCCCCATAACTATGTGTTGATATATTGAGCACAAAAGAAAGGTCTATTAATATCTTGTTTAAGAAGTATTGAGCGGATATATAAATTTAATGAGTTCGTTTATCTGAATAGATTAATGGAAGTTGAATGATGAATATCTTGCTATGTGGAATCTGCAAATTATTTTTCTATTTTAACGCTTTGATTACTAGGGACTAGTAATAAGCTAGTTGGGGGGTGTGATTAGTACTTAAAAGTCTATTTTTATCAAGGTTTTATATCAATATTTTGCACTTGAAGTATCAATAACTCCTTAACTAAAGCATGTTTTATGATAATATATCTAATAATAGCAGATACCTTTAATTTATAGTAAATGTTTATTTTAAATGCAAGCCTATCACATAAATGAAAGAATTGATTGATGAATTTAAGAACTGAAATTGAAAAGATAAAGACATGGCCAAACTTACAAAAGAGATGCTGGTGTAGTCCAAACCAAAACACTGTTTGGTAATTGGGTCATATCTAGAGCTGTAGATCATAGATTTAGGTCTACTTTATATGGATGGAAAGGTAATACATAGGCCTACAAATGGGAGCCCAAGATTTAAAAAGGTCCGAATCTATCTTATAGCCCAAACATTGTTCAGTGTTTGGCCTATATCTAGAGTTATAGAAGTTCAAATAACCTTCATTTTTTTTTTCTAGAAAGCTAAGACAAGTTCTTACAACTTTCATTTTTTCAAATGGTTCCAATTATGACATTATCAATGATGTTTTGGGCAGATAAGAGAAGATAAGGATTGCCACCATGTCAAGAGTTGGCCACCAACTCATCAATTAGTCATCAAATCAATAGTTTTCAATTTTGGCCTATAAAAGAAGGCATTTGCCATGCATTTAGGCATCTTGGTTTCCAGATCAAGATCATGCTCTTGCTTTCTCTCTTTGTATTTTTTGTAATGTTTATGCTTTGTTTTCAGTAATATCAAGTTTATGCCTTTCATTTCCTTTCCTTTACTTAGTTAACTTTTATCTTATTTATGTTCTTATTTTGTTTATCTATTTTGCTTTCTTTCATTATGTCTAGCTAAGTTTATTATGTCAAGGTGAAAAGGTTACACTAATGGTGTAAAAATAAGTATAGTATAAACTTAATATGGACTTTAATGTTTCATACTAACATGTTTTGTATTTGTTATCTTGTTCACTTTTAATATTTTGCTTGTTAAATAATTAATCTAGATTTATGTTGTATAACACTTGATACAACAAATACTTGGCACTTTCATAGCCTATACTATATGGTATAACCGACACCTAAGCTATGAAAGAAACTTGATTTGTTGTTAACATAAGTTATAATCATGAATGCATGACAACATTTACAAGTATTAGCTTTATTCAAATAAGATAACTAATGTAATCATGATAATAATTTATAATCTGATTAGAACCTCCTTTGTGTGTGGTTTCCAATTGAATAATAAAATTTTATACTATACTTGTTTGACATACCATTAATGGATCCTCTACCCTTGACATTTGTTGTTATCATTGTTTAATCCTTACGTTAATCTTTCATATCAAAGTTCTCATCAACTTCTTCTTCTTCTTCTTTTTATTCTACTACTACTACTACTAGTACTACTATTGTTGTCGTTGTTGTTGTATTATTATTATCTATAATTTATTCAATTAACCTCCTTGTAGTTCGACCCTAGTCTTACCGGGTTATTTGTTACTTCGACGCTCCTACACTTGGAAAAAGACATCAATCTTTTGATCATGTCAATAGCTATGTTAAAATCAAATGAAATATAATAAAAATTTTATATGCCAGAAATATAGACGGGCAAGGATTTGGCAGAGGATACATACAAGATTTAAATGGGTGGCATTGTTGTAATTCTTAATAAAATCTCCCTCTCTCTCAATAAAACAAGCTGCCCGTACAAAATGAGAAAAGCACAAAATTTATGATTTTCTCTTTCTTTCTTCTTCAAATTTACTTGGGTTATGAGTTATGAATTGTGATTAAGTGATTTCCATCCATGATATCAAACCAAATTAAAAGAAATGAGAGAGAGAGAGAGAGAGAGAGAGAGGATTTGGAAGCTTGGGATTTTATGTTTGGATTAAAGTTTCCCAATTCATGAAATTAGGGTTCATAAAATTTCTGTGATTGAATGTTTAATTGAGTTATTTATTATTGTTGTTGGGTTATGACACAATGTAGAAATGGTTTGAATTGTGTCAATGATGTGAAGAATTGGAAAAATGTTGAATTTATGAATTTAAGGTTTATGTAAATTTTAATTGATATGTTAAATTATGTCATTGGTAATTATTTGAAGTTTAGATGATGTCATTAAGGGTAAATTAAATAATTTGAAAACCAATTTTAAAAAATCAAGACCGTAGTGGCTAACTATGTTTGGGTATTTTGAAGGATTTGGGAATTTGAATAAATTAGTGACATGACCAAAAGATCGATGCTTCTTCCAAGTGCAGGAGTGTCGAAGTAATAAATAACCCGGCAAAACCAAGATCGAACCACAAGGAGGTTAACTATATAAATTATAAATAACAACAACAACAACGACAAGAAAGAGAAGAAAAAAAAGAAGAAGTTAAAGAGGACTTTGAGATATAAGATTAATATGAGGATTAAACAATGATAAAAACAAATATCAAGGTTAATGGATCCACTAATGGTATTTCAAACAAGTATAATATAAATTACTTTTATTACTCAACTGGAAACCACAGACAAAGGAGGTTCCAATCATATTATAAATTATTAACATGATTATATTAATTAATTTATTCAAATAATGCTACTTCTTGTAAATATTGTCAGGCATTCATGATTATAACTTATGTTAACAACAAATCAAGTTCATTTTATAGGACAAGTGTCGGTTATACCATATAATTGGGCTATAAAAGTGCCAAGTATTTGTTGTACCAAGTGTTATACAACATAAACTAGATTGACTTTATAATAAGCAAAGTATTAAAAGTGAAAAAGATAATAAATATAAAACATATTATATCAAATATTAAAATCCATGTTGAGTTTATACTATACTTATTCTTACACCATCAGTGTAACCTTTGCACCTTGACATAATAAACTTAGCTAAATATAATGAAGAAGAGAAACATAAATAAACAAGATAAGAATATAAATAAGATATAAGTTAACTAAGTAAAGAAAAGGAAATGAAAAGCATAAATAAGAGATTAATGAAAGCAAGACTTAAGTATTACAAAAATATATAAAGAAAAAGAGCAAGAACATGATGTTGATCTGAAAACCAAGATATCTAAATGCATGGCAAATGCCTCTTTTTATAGGCCAAGATTAGGAACTATTGATTTTTTGACTAATTGTTGAGTGAGTGGCTATATCTTAACTTGGTGACAATCCTTATCTTCTTGTCTATATAAAACGTCATTGTTAATATCATAATTTAAAGAGACTTTATTTATGAAAGTTCTAGGAAATTGTCTTAGCTTTCCAATGAAAAAATTGAGGTCATTTAGACTTCTAAAACTCGAGATATGGGTTAAACACTGAACAGTGTTTGGGCTGCAGGACAGATTATGACTTCTTCATTGTTGCTAAGATTTAGACTTCCAAATAATAGAATTGAGTGTTGCATTCCCATATATGTTTAGCTCTATGTCTTAGCTTTCTTTCCATATAGAGCAGACCTAAATCCAAGTTCTACAGCTCTAGTTATGATTTAATGACCAAACAGTGTTTCAGTTTAGACTGAACTAGTAACTCTTTTCTAAGCTTGGCCCTCTCCTTGTCTTCTAAATTTTAGAAGTTAAACTCATCAATCAATTCTTTTATTTATCTGATAGGCCTACATTTAAGATGAACATTGACTATAAATTAAAGGTATCTTGTAGTATTAGACATGATATTATAAAACATGCTCTAGTTAAGGAGTTATTGATACTTAAAGTGCAAAATGGTGATATAAAATCATGATAAAAATGTCCTTTTAATTACTAATCACCCCCCTAAGCAGCTTATAACTAGTTCCTAGTAATCAAAGCGTTGAAACAGAAAAATAATTTGCAAGTTCCACAAAGTAAGACATTTATCAATTAACTTCCATTAATCTATTCAAGTAAACAAACTCTCATTAAATTTATATATCTACTTTATACTTTTTAAATAATATATTAATAAACCTTCTTTTTATGTGCTCAATGGATGAAAACATAGATGAGGCTTTTATTGGAAGAAAACAATATTATGTTCTAATGTTTTTCTAAGGTTAACTTCCTTGAGTTGGGATTATAATCTTTTTTTCCTTTTCTTTCTTTTCTTACACACACACACACACACACACACACAGATAACACAATGCATCTTTAACCCATGTAACGAGTTTTCGCCTAATGACTCCTAAACTAATTGGTTTTAGGGCATTAAGTATTGAAACACCAATACAAGTTTAGTAACTCGGGTTGCAGATACTGATACGTAGATACTGCAATGTTTGATTCCCTTAAGCTTTTCTCCTTAACCCATGTAATAAGTTTTGGGCTAATAGCTCCCAAGTCATTTGACTTTAGGGCATTAGGTGTTAAAACACCCCTTTGAGCTTAATTGCTTAGGTTAGGGAGGCTACGAAACCAAACTTATCTATGATTTTATTTATTTATTTATTTACAATTATTATCATTTTTTTCTATTTCCTTTACAAATTATATATTATCCCTTTCCCTTAATTATTACCTTTAACAAAAGAATATAAATAATGTAATAATTCAATATACAACTTACAATCATACGTTAAAGTGTGTGTGTGAAAATAAAGGCTTAAGAATACTTGTTAAATAAGTATATGAGCAAAATTAAGTGATAACAATGCGAGAGTTTGTAAACCTGAATATTTCAAGAAGTATTATGATAGATCTTGTTAAGAATGTTTACTAAGATACATCTTAAGAGTCACTTTAACAAAAGAACTCCTTTATTATGTCATCCTAGTAACAACAGTTTTATCAAATGGTTTTATTAAAAACAAAAACAGTTAGCTTTTTTTTGTCAACTACTACCTTTCTTCCTAACCAAAACGTGACATTGTTCTTAATATCATAAGGTAAAAAGATAGAGTATAGAAGACATCACCTGAAACAATGAATACTGACAAACCTAAAACACACTTAAACAAATATGAGAAATAACAAAACAAAATAATATACTATTAATAAAACAAAAGGACATAAGGTTTCACAAACGAAGGCTCAAATCCAATCTAAGCTTTTTATGGCTTTTTTTAGTTGGTGAATTTATGTGACTCATGGTGGGATCAATTAAGGGATGAAAAATTGTAGTTGATCAATCAATTGTTCGGCAACAGTAGCAGAAATTATGATTTGTCGTGCCAAAAATATTAGAAATTCCTGTTCCACAGCATGATCAAGAAAGGACAACAAATTATCATAAAAACTATTAACATTTAACAAAACTATATATTTATGGTAAAAGTGCAGTTGGGCCCAAAAGAAAATATGGAAGATCTCTTTCAAAGTGTCTAAGTCACCTGGTAAGGCAATAAAGGCGCTAGTATGGTTAAACATTGCATTCATTTGATTAGATATTGTGGAGACCTGCAGTTCTTTTCCAATTGTTTTTTCAATGATGTCCCTTTTTGCTAAAACTTTAGGGATAACCCCCAAAACTTGACTACCTCCTAAAATATAGCTACTGACACACCCCTTATTAACCCAAGGCTGCCTTTCCCATACACAAGATGAATCTTTCTCTTTGCTAATATCTGACCAAGATGATTTACTGATTCTAAAAACTCTTTTTCTTTCTCAAGACTAAATTCACTGAAAACACAAATGTTTCTTATGTGATGACTTAAGAAACCTACCTTTTCTACACACTTTTATATTTGTTGAATGTATGGGTTGAGTAGAAATGACAGGAAGGAAGGAAAGATTTTACAGATGAAAAATTAAAAATGCAATCATACCACTTATATGTAGGCAAACTGGAGTCTCACACACACACTCTCTCTCTATTTATTTATTTATTTATTTTGAAAAAGCATATGTATGTTGACAAGACCAAAAGATTGATGTCTTCTTATAAGCGTAATAGTGTCGAAGTAATAAATAACCCGGCAAGACCAGGACCGAACCACAAGGAGATTAACTATATAAATCATAAATAATGATTATGATGATGATGATGATGATGAATTAAAGAGGACTTTGAGATATAGAATTAATGTGAGGAATAAACAATGATAAAAACAATTGTCAAGGTTAAAGGATCAACTAATGTTATTTCAAATAAGTATAATATAAATTCTTTTTATTATTCAACTGGAAACCATACACAAAGAATATTCCAATCGAATGATTTATCCTTAAGAATTCATTATAAATTTTTAATATAATTATATTAATTATCTTATTTAAGTAACACCAAACTTTTAAATATTATTAGGAATTCATGATGCCAATTTATGTTAACAACAAATCAAGTTCCCTCCATAGCGTAGGTGTAGGTTATGCCATACGGCTGGCTATAAAAGTGCTAAGCATTTGCTGTACTAAGTGTTATACAACACAAATCTAGATTAATCATTTAACAAGCACAGTATTAAGAATTAGTAAGATAAAAAGATAAGACATTTTAATATAAAACATGTTCTAGTTAAGGAGTTATTGATTTTAAATGCAAAATAGTGATGTAAAACCTTGATAAAAATGCATTTTTAAATACTAATCACCCTCCCAATCAGCTTATTACTAGTCCTTAGTAATCAATACATTAAAATAGAAAAACAATTTACAAGTTCCACAAAGCAAGACATTCATCATTCAACTTCCATTAATCTATCTAAATAAGCGAACTCTTATTAAATTTATATATTTGCTTCATATTTCTTAAACAAGATATTACTAAACCTTATTTTTATGTACTTAATGCATGAAAACATAGATGACGGGGTTTTTCTTGGAAGAAAACAAAATTTTTGTTCAAATGTTTAAGGTTAACTTGAGTTGGGATTATTATCTTTTTCTTCTTTTTTTCTTTTTTTTTAAATATATATACATATAACTGACACATCCAAAAGATTGATGTCTTCTCCCAAGTGTAAGAGTGTCGAAGTAATAAATAACCTGGGAAGACCAGGGTCAAACCACAAGGAGGTTAATTGTATAAATTATAAATAACTATAATACAAGAACAATAATAATATTAGTAGTAGTAATAATAATAATAATAATAATAATAGTAGCAGCAGCAGCAACAGCAGTAGCACTAGTAGTAGTAATAATAAAAATAATAATAATAAAGAAGAAGACGAAGAAGTTGATGAGAACTTTGAGATGAAAGATTAACGTAAGGATTTAACAATGATAACAACAAATATCAAGGTTAGAGGATCCACTAATGGTATGTCAAACAAGTATAGTATAAACTCTTATTATTCAATTGGAAACCATACACAAAGAAAGTTCCAATTAGATTATAAATTGTTAACATGATTACATTAGTTATCTTATCCGCTTAATGATAATACTTGTAAATATTATTAGGCATTCATGATTATAACTTATGTTAATAACAAATCAAGTTCTTTTCATAGCTCAGTTGTCGGTTATACCATACAGTATGGGCTATGAGAGTGCCAAGTATTTGTTGTACCTAATGTCATAAAATATAAATCTAGATTAGTCATTTAACAAGTAAAGTATTTAACAATAAACAAGATAATAATTACAAAACATATTAGTATCAAATATTAAAGTTCATATTAAGTTCACAATATACTTATTCTTACACCATTAGTGTAACCTTTTCAGCTTGACATAATAAACTTAGTTAAACATAATGAAAGAAAGAAAAATAAATAAACAAAATAAGAACATAAATAAGATAAAAGTTAACCAAGTAAAGGAAAGGAATTGAAAAGCATAAACTTGATAATAATGAAAGAAAAACTTAAGCATTACAAAAATACAAAGAGTGAAAGCAAAAGCATGATCTTGATCTAGAGACCAAGATGTATAAATGCATGTCAAATGTCTCTTTTATAGGCCAAAATTGACAACTATTGATTTGATGACTAATTGATGAGTAGTGGCCAACTCTTGACTTGGTGACATGCCTTATCTTCTCTTGTTTGCCCAAAACATCATTAATAACGTCAGAATTGGAACCCCTTAAAACATAAAATTGTATGCACTTGTCTCAGCTTTCCAGAAAAAAAAAAATGAAGGTCATTTGGACTTCTGGAACTCTAGATATGGTCCAAAAACTGAACAGTGTTCGGGTTGCAAGACAGATTCGAACTTCTTTGTTGTTGCTATAATTTGGACTTGAAAATGGAGCTTTTAAATCTTGGGCTCATATGAAAGTTGTAAGCCTATGTCTTACCTTTCCATCCATATAAAGTAGACCTAAATTTGAGATCTATAGCTCTAGATATGACCGAACAGTGTTTTGGTTTGGACTGCACCAGCATCTCTTTTCTAAATTTAGCCATCTCTTTGTCCTTTCAATTTCAGTTCTTAAACTCATCAATCAATCTTTTTATTTATGTGATAGGCCTGCATTTAAAATGAACATTTACTATAAATTAAAGGTATCTTGTATTATTAGATATGTTATTATAAAACATGCTTTAGTTAAGCAGTTATTGATACTTTAAGTGCAAAATAATGATATAAAACCTTGATAAAAATGCACTTTTAAGTACTGATCACATCCCCTAACCAGGTTATTACTGGTCCCTAGTAATCAAAGCGTGAAAAAAAACAATTTGCAAATTCCACAAAGCAAGGTATTCATCATTCAACTTCCATTAATCTATCTAGATAAACAAACTCTCATTAAATTTATATATATGCTCACTACCTCTTAAACAAGATATTAATAAACCTTTTTTTTTGCTTAATATATCAACACATAGTTATGGGGCTTTACTTGGAAGAAAATAAAATTCTTGTTCTAATGTTTAAGGTTAACTCTCTTGGGTTGAGATTTTTTTTCTTTTTTTTTGTTTTTTTCTAAATATATATACATGTAACTTAAAACACAATGCATCTTTAACTCATATAATAAGCTTTCAGTTAATGACTCCTAGACCAGTTGGTCTTAGGGCATTAGGTGTTGAGACACCCTAATGAGCTTAGTAACACGGGTTGCCGATACTGCAATGTAGATAGTGCAATGTTTGATTTCCTTAAGCTTTTGTCCTCAACCCATGTAACAAGCGTTGGGCCAATAGCTCCCAAGTTAGTTGACTTTAGGGTATTAGGTGTTAAAACACCGCTTCGGGCTTAATTGCTTGGGTTAGGGAGGCTACAAAACCAAACTTATCTACATTTTTATTATCATCATTTTATTTTTATTTCCATTTTTTTGCTTTTTTTTTGTTTTTTTTTCAAATTATATATTATCCATTTCCTTTAGTTGTTACCTTTAACAAAAGAACATAAATAATATAATAATTCAATGTGCAACCCTCAATCATATGTTAAAGTGTGTGTATGTGAAAATTAAGGTTTAAGAATACATGTTAAATGAGTATATAAGCAGAATTAAGTGATAACAATGTAAGAGTTTATAAACTTGAATATTTCAAGAAGTATTATAATAGGCCTTATTAAGAATGGTTACTAAGATGTATTTCAAAAGTCACTTTAACAAAGCGCTCCTTTACTCTACCAACCTAGTAACAATAATTTTGCACATATTTTATGAAATGAAAAACACAGTTAGTTAATTTTTTTTTGTCAACTACTACCCTCTCCCCCAACTAAAACAAGACATTATCCTCAATGTCCTAAAGTAGAAAGATAAAGTGTAGAAGACACCACCTGAAATAACGAACACTAACAAACCTGAAACACACTTAAACAAATATAAGAAACAACAAAACACAAATATTATGCTATTAATAAAACCAAAAGACACAAGTTTTTACAAGCTAAGATTCAAATTGCAGTTGTGATTGTGACTCACATCTTCCCTTGGTTTTACGTCCAAAAACAGCTTAAACACCCTCTATGGGTCGGGGATAGGATTCCCATCTAGTTTTCTTAAAAACTGACAAATAAGGTCTTTTTTAGTTAGATTCCCAAGACTATATCAAGCATGTTCTTTATGGAATAGTTGTCATAAATCATGAATTGCATAATGCACATCTCCACTATGATGTGTCTCAAGAGTTAATAGAAGATTATCTAAAGACCCCTTACTTAGGCCATCCTTAATGAATAGTATTTTATCTTCACTGTTTACAGATACCATTCCTAAAGAATGACATTATGCATTGTAAGTCCATCTGGCACATCGATGGTAGACTTTTAGTCATTTTGCATGACGTTTTTTTGCAAAAGTGTTTTTACCTATTCCAAGCATATGTGAAATGAAAGAATTGAAAAACTCACCTGATAATCAGACCTTTACTTCAATTAGCCAGCGAATTTCTTCAGGAATTTCATGGTTCATTAACAACCTCAATCTTGCACACCTAACTCGATAAATTTTTGTAATCGCATTTTGAGGCAAAGCGGGAAAATACTTTTTTAATTTTTCAAGAGTGGTGTCCTTTTTTTAAGATGAGAAGTGAAAAGGAGATGCAAAAAGAAGAGAAGGAATATGGAATTAAACAAATATATACACAGATATTAGTTACCATGAAAAACTGAAAGAATCGACTTAAGAGTCACGAAGTACCATTATCCGCCATTTAACCGAGGTGAGAGAGACTAGCAAACCAAGAGTCATAAAAAAACAAAAAAAAAACAAAAACAATGTGAGAAAAACAAAATAATCAACATTTATCTACAAGATCATTCAAACTAGTGGATTCATTTTCACTAGGAAAATTATCAAAGAAAGCTTTCAAATGATGTCCATTTACCTTAAAAACATTGTCATTCTTTGGATTCTTAATATCAAAGGCCCCATAAAGATACACATGTTTCTCAATAAATGGACTACTCTATCTTGATCTTAGCTCTTTAGGGTAAATAGTGTCGAGAATTATAAAACAAAACTTTTTTACCAGTATCAACTTTTTGATAATTTTCACAAGTTTTGTAGAATGCATGTGTGTCCTTGAACATAGTGGGCCAATAAAATCTATTTTGGAAGATTTTCACAACTTGTTTTTTTTATGAAAAATGACTCTCACATGCTTAAGAATGACAAAGTTTAATGACACTACTTACCTCATTGTTAGGAATGGATCTTTGAAATATTTGATTAGGATAATATTTGAATAAGTACAGGTCATCCTAATAAAAGTTTTTCACTTCGTTCAGAAACTTTTCTATATCTTAGGTACTCCAATGAGCTGGCAAATCTCCTCAAGCAAGAAAATTGATATTTTTATCATTCCAAGGCATTGGACTAAGAGAAAGTAAGGATTAATTAAGAAAGTAATCATTAATTGGTGTGATGTCAGATATCGAATCTGTTGTCACTTTTGATAAAAGATTTGCATTAACATTTTCGGTGCTTTTTTCATCCATGATTTCTTCCTAAGAATAAATCATTTCCAAATATGAAGATTCATCCAACTCATTTTTATTTAAAGTACATTCAAGTTGATCATAAACTAATTCTTCAATATGATCTACTTTTTGTAAATCGTTATGATCTCCAGGTTGCTTGTAAATGTTGAAAATATTCATCTCCAATGTCATGTTTCCAAATGATAACTTCAGTTAACAAGTCTAAGTACTTCATTGCTTCATCAGGGTCTTTATCTTCAAAAGTTTCATTGCACATCAATTCAACCATGTGCCTATCTCAAGGTGTTAACCCTTCAAAAAAATATGAAATCAATCTTCATGTTTCAAAACCATGATGAGGGCAAGTATTAAGCAAGTCTCGATACCTATCCCAACATTGGTAAAATGTTTCTCTTGGTTTTTGAGTGAAAGTGGTGATTTATCTTTTAAAAGAGTTTGTTCTATGAGATCGGAAAAATTTAAAAATTTCTTTAAAAACTGTTATTGCATTTCATCTCAAGCACGAATGGATCCTAATATTAAATTTTGTAGCCATGTTTTAGATTTATTTTTTAATGAAAAAGAAAAAAGTTTTAATCTAATGGTGTTCATGCTACAATTTATGTCATTATAAGTGTTATAGACCTCCTCAAATTCCCTTAAATGCAAGTATGCATTTTCTAAATCTAAGCCATGAAAAGAAGGTAAAAGTTGAATAATGTCTGGCTTAAAATTAAAATGAGATGCATCAAGAGGAAAAACTATGCATGATGGTGCATTTGTTTTTGTGGGATTCATATGATCACTAAGTGTTCTAATACAGTTATTCTCATTATTCTCATTATGAAGTGATTGGTTATCTTCTTCGGCTATATTTTCTAAAAATGATGAGGATACCCTAGAAAATCTACCACTTAATGTACGTGACCACACTCTCATGCACATGTAGGAATAGAATAAAAGGAAGAAGAAAAAAAAAAGAAACAAAGTTATATCAAGAAAAGTGAAAAGAGAAAATAAAACAAATATTATAATTTATACAAAATTTATCTCCTCAACAACGGCGTCAAAAACTTGACATCACTAAAAGATTAATGTCTTCTCCCAAGTGTAGAAGTGTCGAAGTAATAAATAATCCGGCAAGACCGGGGTCAAACCACAGGAAGGTTAATTGCATAATTATAAATAACAATAATACAACAACAATAATAATATTAGTAGTAATAATAATAGTAGTAGTAGTAGTAATAAAGAAAAAGAAGAAGAAGAAGTTAATGAGAACTTTAATATGGAAGATTAACGTAGGATTAAACAATAATAACAACAAATGTCAATGTTAGAGGATCCACTAATGGTATGTCAAAAAAGTATAGTATAAACTCTTATTATTCAATCGGAAACCACACACAAAGGAGGTTCCAATCAGATTATAAATTATTAACATGATTACATTAGTTATCTTATTTGATTAATGCTAATACTTGTAAATATTGTCAAGCATTCATGATTATAACTTATGTTAACAACAAATCAAGTTCCTTTCATAGCTCAGGTGTCGGTTATACCATACAGTATGGGCTACGAGAGTGCCAAATATTTGTTATACCAAGTGTTATACAACATAAATCTAGATTAGTCATTTAACAAGCAAAGTATTAAAGAGTAAACAAGATAACAAATACAAAAAATGTTAGTATCAAACATTAAAGTCCATATTAAATTTACACTACACTTATTCTTACACCATTAGTGTAACCTTTTCAGCTTGACATAATAAACTTAGCTAAACATAATAAAAGAAAGAAAAATAAATAAATAAAATAAGAACATAAATAAGATAAAAGTTAACTAAGTAAAGGAAAGGAATTGAAAAGCATAAACTTGATATTAATGAAAGCAAAACTTAAGCATTACAAAAATACAAAGAGGGAAAGCAAAAGCATGATCTTGATCTGGAGACCAAGATGCCTAAATACATGGTAAATGCCTCCTTTTATAGGCCAAAATTGGAAGCTACTGATTTGATGACTAATTGATGAGTGGGTAACCAACTCTTGACTTGGTAACAATCCTTATCTTCTCTTATCTGCCCAAAATGTCATTGATAACGTCAGAATTGAAACCACTTGAAACATGAAAGTTATATAAAATTGTCTCAGCTTTTTAAAATAAATATGGAGGTCATTTGGACTTCTAGAACTCCAGATATGGGTCAAACACTGAACAGTGTTTGGGCTATAGGAAAAATTCAGACTTTTTTGTTGTTGCTATAATTTGGACTTGAAAATGGCCTTTTTAAATCTTGGGCTCTATGAAAGTTGTAGGCCTATATCTTACCTTTCCATCCATATAAAGTAGACCTAAATCCGAGATCTACAGCTCTAGATATGACCCAATTACCAAATAGTATTCCGATTTGGATTGCACCAACATCTCTTTTCTAAGTTTGGTCATCTCTTTGTTTTTTCAATTTCAGTTCTTAAACTCATCAATCAATCCTTTCATTTATGTGATAGATCTACATTTAAAATGAAAATTTGTCATAAATTAAAGCTATCTTGTATTATTAGATATGTTATTATAAAACATATTTTAGTTAAGGAGTTATTGATACTTCAAATGCAAAATGATGATATAAAACCTTTATAAAAATGCACTTTTAAGTACTAATCAATAACTTCAAACACAATGTATCTTTAACCCATGTAATAAGCTTTTCGCTAATGACTCCCACACTAGTTAGTCTTAGAGCATTTGGTGCTCGGGTTGTAGATATTAATACTTAGATAGTGCAATGTTTGATTCCCTTAAACTCTTCTCCTCAACCTATGTAACAAGCGTTGGGCCAATAGCTCTTCAATTAGTTAACTTTAGGGTATTAGGTGTTAAAAGACCCCTTTGGACTTAATTGCTTAGGTTATGAAGGCTACGAAACTGAACATATCTATGTTTTTATTATCATCATTTTTTTTGTTTTTTTTTGTAAATTATATACTATCCATTTTTCCTTAGTTGTTACCTTTAAAAAAAGAATAGAAATAATGTAATAATCCAATATGCAACCCACAATCATATGTTAAAGTGTGTGTGTGAAAATAAAGGTTTAAGAATACTTGTTAAATGAGTATATGAGAAAAATTAAGTGATAACAATGCGATAGTTTATAAACCTGAATATTTCCAAAAGTATTCTGATAACCCTTGTTAAGAATATTTACTAATATGCATCTCAAGAGTCACTTTAACAAAAGAACGTCATTACTCCATCATCCTAGTAATAATAGTTTTGCAAATGATTTATGAAATAGAAAATATAGCCAATTAAGTTTTTTAATAGTATCAACTATTACCTTTTCCTCTCAACCAAAACGAGACATTTTCCTCAATACCCTAAGGTAGAAAGATAGAGTATAAAAGATATCACCTAAAACAACGAACACTGACAAACCTGAAACTCATTTAAACAAATATAAGAAATAAAAAAACAAAATAATATGTCATTAATAAAACTAAAAGACACAAGGATTCAAACACGAAGGCTTAAATTCAATATAAGCTTTTTACGGCTTTTCTTATTCAACAGTAGCAACAAATATTATGATTTGTTATTCCAAAGATGTTAGAAATTCCTGTTCCACAACATGATCAAGAAAAGACAAATACTTATCATAAAAACCATTAACATTTAACAGACCTATGGGTTTATGGTGAATGTGCAGTTAAGTCAAGAGGAAATATGAAAGATTTCTTCCAATATGCCCAAACCACTTTGTCAGGCAATGAAGGCATCGGTGTGTTTAAACATTGCATTCATTCGATCAGACATTGTAGAGACCGTAGTTCCTCTCCAATTGTTTTTCCAATGATGTCTCAATTTGCTAAAGCTTTGGGGACAACCCCCAAAACTTGACTACTTCCTAAAAATACAGTTATTGACACTCTATCTATTAACCCAAGGCTACCTCCTCCATACACTAAATAAATCTTTCTTTCAGCTAGTACTTGACCAAGATGATTTGCTGATTCTAAAAACTATATTTCCTTCCCAGAACTGGATCTACTGAAAACAAAAATGTTTTCTTATGTGATGACTTGAGGAACTTGTCATTTCTACACACTTTTATATATGATGAATATATAGGTTGAGTAGAAATGAAGGGAAGAAAGAGAAAATTTTATAAATGAGAACTTAAAAATGCAATCATACCACCTATATATAGATTAGTTGGAGTCTCACTCTCTCTTTGTTTATTTATTTATTTGAAAAAGCATGTATATATAGGTAATTATGATTGTGGCTTGCATCTTCCCTTGTTTTTATGTCCAAAAGTGACTTAAATGCCCTCTATGGGTCCCGGATAGGCTTTCCATCCAGTTTTCTTAAAAACTAATAAACAGAGTCTTTTTTTAGTTAGATTTTCAAGACTATGATAAGTATGTTCTTTATGAAAATGGAGCTCTAAATCATGAATTGCACGATTGATATCTTTACTATGATGAGACTTATGAGTTAATAGAAGATTATCTAAAGACTCTCTATGTTTTGAAATAAATCCCACTTTTTGACAATTTTCACAAGTTTTTGCAGAATACATTTGTGTCTTTGAACATGGTAGGCCAATAAAATCCATATTATAAGATTTTTACAGTCATCTTCTTTGATGAGAAATGACTCCCACATACCTTAGAGTGATAAAATTTAATGACACTACTTACCATTAGGAATGCAACTTTGAAATATTTGATTAGGACAATATTTGAATAAGGAAGGATCATCCCAATAACATTATTGCACATCGCTCAAGAACTTTCTTTTATCTTGGTTATCCAAATGAGCTAGCAAAAATCCTAAAGCTAGAAAATTGATATTTTTAGCAAAACAAGGCATTGAACTAAGAGAAAGTAAAGATTCATCAGGAAAGTAATCATCGATTAGTATGATGTCAGATGTTGAATCTATTGTTAATTTTGATAAATGATCCACGATAACATTTTCAGTGCTTTTTTCATCCTCGATTTCTTCCTATTTGAAAGCTTCAAAGATTTTAGAATCATGATTGACTTCCCTTTGTTTGGTTATGGCATGAGAAAATGAAAGTGCTGGCAAGGAATCAGTCGTTTCTTTGCAATGTTCAAATTCAACCCCTTCCTTACCCTCAGAGATTGACTTATCATTTTTCTCACAAGGTTCAAGAGTGGATTTTTCAATAACCTTATCACTGCAAAGAGTTATGACTGATTTGACTTGATCCATGTGTTAGCTTCCAGAACTACTTGCATTTGCATTGTATTGCCCCTTTAGATTTTGTTGTGGATGAGATGGAAATTTACCTCTCTCTTGAAAACTAAGAGTAGATGTGAATTTTGTAAGAGTATCTTTAAAATCTATTATGCTTTGAGCAAGTTGAGTGTTAATTGTCTCTTGCTTTTCAATGAATGCAAATAAAGTTTCCTCAAGATTTCTTCTAAAAGGGGGAGTATAAGGAGGTACAAATCCATGAGAATTTTGAAAATTATGGTGTACTTGAAATTATGGTTGTGAAGTTTGTGTATTATTGTTACTACTATTCCAACTAAAATTTAGATATCTTTCTAACTAGGGTTGTATATTTATGAGTATAGGTTA
This sequence comes from Populus euphratica, assembly GCF_000495115.2. Classification (NCBI taxonomy): domain Eukaryota; kingdom Viridiplantae; phylum Streptophyta; class Magnoliopsida; order Malpighiales; family Salicaceae; genus Populus; species Populus euphratica. The sequence goes on from NW_011500604.1 coordinate 67,154, forward strand.
TGATTGGGTCTTTAAAAACTATTTAAAACATGGGCTTATTCATAGAAACATTCCTTAAAAGAAGGCAAAGTTGGACAGTCATTGGTTGCGTATTCATTAGTTTCACAGATTTGACATAGAATGTTTTATAATTGACCATTCTTTTTCAATTCCAGTGCTTCAACTTTTCTAGCTAAAGATGCAAACTTGGCTTGGAGGTCATGATCTTCCCTAAGGTTGTACATAACTCCACTAGATGTATGAGGTTGAGTTTTATCAGTGCCTCGTAAGTACTTGTAGTGTTCTAATTTTGAGTATTTTCAGCTAATAAGTCTAGGTACTCCCTTACTTCACTAGGGTCTTTATCTTCAAAAGTTTCATTACACATCAATTCCACCATTTACCTATCTTTAGGTGTTAATCCTTCATAAAAATATGAAACCAATCTCCATGTTTCAAAACCATGATAAGGGCAAGCATTAAGCAAGTTTCGATATCTATCCTAATGTTGGTAAAATATTTCTCCTGGTTTTTAAGTGAAAGTGATGATTTGTCTTCTGAAAGAGTTTGTTATATAAGAAGGGAAAAACTTCTTTAAAAGTTGTTGTTGCATTTCATTCCAAGCACAAATGGATCAAGCTCACAAATTTTATAGCCATGTTTTAGCTTTATCTTTTAATGAAAAAGGAAAAGGCTTTAATATGATGATGTTTATGCTACAATTTGAGTCATTATATATGTTGAAGATCTCCTCAAATTCCTTTATATGCAAGTATGAATTTTCTAAATCTAAGCTATGAAAAGAAGGTAAAAGTTGAATAATGTCTCGTTTAAAATTAAAATAAGATGCATCAGGGGGGAAATTATGCATGATGGTGCACTTGTTCTTGTGGGATTCATGTGGTCTCTAAGTGTTCTAACACATTTATTCTCATTATGAAGTGAGTGATTATCTTCTTCGATAATATTTTTTAAAAATGATGAGGATACACTACAAAGTCTACCACTTAATATAGGTGACCACACTCTTATGCACGTATAGGAATAGAATAAAAGGAAAAAGAAAACAAAAGAAGGAGAAACAAAAAACAAAAAGATAGATACAAGAAAAGTGAAAAGAGAAAATAAAATAAATACTATAATTTATACAATAATTTACCTCTTTGATAACGGTGCCAAAAACTTGACATGACCAAAAGATTGATGTCTTCTCCCAGGTGCAGGAGTGTCAAAGTAATAAATAACCCGGCAAGACCAAGATCGAACCACAAGAAGATTAATTGTATAAATTATAACTAACAACAACAACAATGATGATGACAACAACAATAAGAATAATAGTAATAGTAGTAGTAGTAGTAGTAGTAGTAGTGATGGTAGTAACAAAAGAAGAAGAAGAAGAAGTTGATAAGAATTTTGAAATAGAAGATCAATGTGAGGATTAAACAAGATAACAACAAATATTAAGGTTAAATGATCCATTAACTATATTTCAAACAAGTATAATATAAATTATTATTATTCAATTAGAAACCACACACAAAGAAAGTTTCAATTAGATTATAAATTATTAACATAATTACATTAGTTATCTTATTTGAATAATGCTAATTGATTAGTACTTAAAAGTGCATTTTTATCATGGTTTTATATCATCATTTTGCACTTGAAGTATCAATAACTCCTTAACCAAAGCATGTTTTATAATAATATATCTAATAATATAAGATACCTTTAATTTGTGGTAAATGTTCATTTTAAATGCAGGCCTATCACATAAATGAAAGGATTGATTGATGACTTGAAGAACTTAAATTGCAAGGATAAAGAGATGGCCAAACTTAGAAAAGAGATGTCGGTGCAATCCAAACCAGAACACTGTTCGGTAATTGGGTCATATCTGGAGCTATATATCTCAGATTTAGTTCTAATTTATATGGATGGAAAGGTAAGACATAGGCCTACAACTTTCATATGGAGCCCAAGATCTAAAAAGGCCATTTTCAAGTCCAAATTGTAGCAACAACAAAGAAGCCTGAATCTGTCTTCCAGCCCGAGCACAGTTCAGTATTTTGGCCATATCTAGAGTTCTAGAAGTCCAAATGAGCTGAATTGTTTACACAAGAGCGCTGAGACAATTGCCTACAACTTTAATGTTTTCAACTGGCTCCAATTTTGACGTTATCAATGACGTTTTGGGTAGACAAAAGAAGATAAGGATTGTCACCAAGTCAAAAGTTGGTTTGTCACCAAGTCAAGAGTTGGCCACCCACTTATCAATTAGTCATCAAATCAATAGTTCCCAATTTTGGCCTATAAAAGGAGGCATTTGCCATGCATTTAGGCATCTTGGTTTCCAGATCAAGATCATGCTCTTCCTTTCTCTCTTTGTATTTTTTGTAATTTTTATGCTTTGCTTTCATTAATATCAAGTTTATGCCTTTCATTTCCTTTCATTTACTTAGTTAACTTTAATCTTATTCATGTTCTTATTTTGTTTATTTATTTTTCTTTCTTTCATTATGTCTAGCTAAGTTTATTATGTCAAGGTGAAAAGGTTACACTAATGGTGTAAGAATAAGTATAGTATAAACTTAATATGGACTTTAATGTTTGATACTAACATGTTTTGTATTTGTTATCTTATTCACTCTTTAATACTTTGCTTGTTAAATGATTAATCTTGATTTATGTTGTATAACATTTGGTACAACAAATGCTTGGCACTCTCATAGCTCATACTGTATGGTATAACCGACACCTGAGCTATGAAAGGAACTTGATTTGTTGTTAACATAAGTTATAATCATGAATGCTTAACGAGATTTACAAGTATTAGCATTAATCGAATAAGATGACTAATGTAATCATGTTAACAATTTATAATCTGATTGGAACTTCCTTTGTGTGTGGTTTCCAATTGAATAATAACAGTTTATACTATACTTGTTTGACATACCATTAGTGAAACCTCTAACCTTGACATTTGTTATTATTATTGTTTAATCCTTACATTAATTTTCCATCTCCAAGTTCTCATCATCATCTTCTTCTTCTCTTTCTTTATTATTATTATTATTATTATTATTATTATTATTATTATTGTTATTGTTATTGTCATTGTTGTTATTATTGTTATTACTATTATTATTGTTGTTGTTGTTATTATTGTTGTTGTTGTACTATTGTCTAATTGTTGTTTATAATTTGTTTATAATTTGTACAATT
>NW_011500604.1:70412-97827 GCF_000495115.2 Populus euphratica
AACCTCCCTGTGGTTCGACCCCGGTCTTGCCGGGTTATTTATTACTTCGACACTCCTGCACTTGGGAGAAGACATCAATCTTTTCGTCGTGTCACTAATACTTATAAATATTGTCAGGTATTCATGATTATAACTTATTTTAACAACAAGTCAAGTTTTTTTCATAGCACAAATGTTGGTTATACCATACGGTTGGGTTATGAAAGTTCCAAGTATTTGTTGTACCAAATGTTATACAACATAAATCTAGATTAATCATTTAACATGTAAAGTATTAAGAGTGAACAAGATAACAAATTAGTATCGAACATTAAAGTCCATGTTGAGTTTACACTATACTTATTCTTACACCAATAATGTAACTTTTTCAACTTGACATAATAAACTTAGCTAAACATAATAAAATAGAGAAACATAAATAAATAAGATAAGAATATAAATAACATAAAAGTTAATTTTATAAAAGAAAAGAAATGAAAAGCATAAACAAGATATTAATGAGAGCTAAAATTAAGCATTACAAAAATACAAAGAAAGAAAACGAGAGCATGATCTTGATTTGGAAACCAAGATGCCTAAATGCATGAAAAATACCTCCTTTTATAGGCCAAAATTAGAAACTATTGATTTGATGATTAATTGATGAGTTGGTGGTCACATCTTGACTTGGTGACAATCATAATCTTTTTGTTTGAATAAAACATTATTGATAATGTTAGAATTTGAACTAGACTTTCACATGAAAGTTCTAGAAAATTATCTTAACTTTCCAGGAAAAAAAATGTTAAGATCATTTGGACTCCTAAAACTCGAGATATGGGTTAAACAATGAATAGTGTCTAGGCTGTAGAACATATTCGAACTTATGCGTAGTTACTAAGATTTGTACTACCAAATAGCAAAATTGAGTCTTGACTTCCACATGAAAGTTTTAGGTTTATTTCTTATCTTTCCATCATATAAAGCGAACTTAAATTTGAGTTCTATAGCTCCAGATATGACCTAATTACCGAACAGTATTCTAGTTTGGATTGCATGAGCATCTATTTCCTAAGTTTGGCCCTCTATTTGTCCTTTCAATTTCAATACTTCAACTCATCAATCAATCCTTTTATTTATGTGATAGGCCTGCATTTAGGATGAACATTTACTATAAATTAAAGGTATCTTATAGTATCAGACTTGTTATTATAAAACAAGCTTTAGTTAAGGAGTTATTGATAGGTCAAGTGCAAAATGATGATATAAAACCTTGATAAAAATACAATTTTAAGTACTAATCAAATAACAACAACAACAACAAACAACATTATCATCATCAATAACAACAACAATAAAAAGAAGAATAAGTTAAAGATGACTTTGAGATGTAAGATTAATATAAGAATTAGATAAAAATAAATATCAAGGTTAGAGGATCCACTAATGATATTTCAAACAAGTATAGTATAAACTCTTTATATTACTCAACTAGAAACCACACACAAAGAAGGTTTCAATCGGATTATAAATTGTTAACATGATTACATTAGTTACTTTATTCAAATAATGCTAATACTTGTAAATGTTGTTAAATATTCATGATTATAACTTATGTTAACAATAAATCAAATTCCTTTCATAGCACAGGTGTAGGTTATACCATATGGTTGGGATATGAAAGTGTCAAGTATTTGTTATATCAAGTGCTATAAAATATAAATCTAGATTGACCATTTAATAAGCGAAGTATTAAAAGTGAACAAGATAACAAATACAAAACATGTTAGTATCAAACATTAAAGTCCATGTTGAGTATATACTATACTTATTCTTACACCATTAGTATAACATTTTCACCTTGACATAATAAACTTAGCTAAATATAATAAAGAAGAGAAACATAAATAATCAAGATAAGAATATAAATAAGATATAAGCTAACTAAGTAAAGGAAAGGAAATGAAAAGCATGAACCAGAGATTAATGAAAGTAAAACTTAAGCACTACAAAAAAATAAATAAATAAAGAGAGCAAGAACATGATATTGATTGGAAAACTAAGATGTCTAAATACATTGAAAATACCTCCTTTTATAATCCAAAAATAGGAACTATTGACTTATTGACTAATTGTTTAGTGGTGGCCACTTATTGACTAATTGTTTAGTGGTGGCCACATCTTGACTTTATCACAATCCTTATCTTCTTGTCTGGACAAAATGTTATTGCTAACATTAGAATTTAAACAGACTTGATTAATAAAAGTTCTAGGAAATTGTCTTAGCTTTCCAACAAAAAACATTTAGGTTATTTAAACTTCTAAAACTCGAGATATGGGCAGAACACTGAATAGTGTCTGGGCTGTAAGGCATATTCTGACTTCTCTGTTGTTACTAAGATTTGGACTTCCAAACAATAGAATTGAGTTGGATTTCCATGTATGTTTTAGGCCTATGTCTTATCTTTCTAGCTATATAAACCAAATTGAAATCCAAAATCTACAGCTCCAGATATGATCCAATGACTGAACAGTGGTCCAGTTTGAACTGAACCGTGGTCCAGTTTGAACTGAACCAGCAGCTTTTTTCTAAGCTTCACCCTCTCTTTGTCTTCTCAATTTTAGTAGTTGAACTCATCAATCCATCCATTGATTTATGTGATAGACATGCATTTAAGATAAACATTTACCATAAATTAAATGTATCTTATAGTTTCAGAATTTTTATTATAAAACATGTTTTAGTTAAGGAGTTATTGATACTTCAAGTGCAAAATAATAATATAAAATCTTGATAAAAATACACTTTTAAATACTAATCATGATCCTAGTTAGTTAATCTTTATGGTAATTTACATGAAATAAATTAGTTGATAATGTGTTGTTAAATGTGTGAATGAAAAGAAAAACAATTATGAAGATTGATGGAAATGTGTAAATGTTAGTGTTTTAATGATGTTGTAATGTTTAAAAAGTGATTATGATTTTGCAATTTTAAGGGTCAAAATTGAGAAAATTGTGAGATGCATTTGTTAAGAAAATTGGAACGTGTTCTAATTACGAAATTAATCACAAATTAATTAATGTGAAAGCTTAATTAGTTATGATTGGGATAGAATGTTGAATGGTTGAACATTTTACATATTGGAAAGGGAGTTTTGAAAAGTAGAAGAAAGGAATTCGATAATTTTTATACAGGGAGGTTTAATTAAACTAAAATTTGGGATAAATTGTGTTGATAATTGATGAATTTGATGTAAATAAAAGGAGATTCAAGTTAAATGTGAAATTTTAATATTTATTTGAGTGAGTCCAAACTATAAGAAAAATACATATATGAAAATTTATGCTAAACACATAAAAAAAACACAGTATTGAGGTTTGGAGCGGTGTATGTTGAAATGTCAAAATAGGCTAAGACTTGTACAATTGTCTATGGCAATATGTGTAATTATGTGTCCATTTAAATTTGTTGATAAATAAGTGAACATGTGTATGTTTAGTCAAACAAGATATTAAATAGTTATTGTTGAGAGTTTTATAGTAATGTATGTATTCACTTCCTCAATAACACTTTCAACAAGAGCTTAAGGTAAAAGTTGCCATTACCTCTTTAATTAATTTAGTTATATATGTAAATGTTGAAATTCAAATTATATGCTTGTTTGTATATATCAAGAACAAATATTCATTGCGGTTTTATGAAAGATAATATCATAAGAATTATGCCTTTAAGGAAGAAAATAAATGTCATGAGAAATTATGCCTTCGGGATGAAAAATTATATTTTCGAGTAGAGTAATGATATTAAATAAGAATACATCTATAAGAATGCAACAATACCTATTAATTAGCTTAATTCTTGAAATGGTCACAATAATAGAACTAGATAATGTTAAAAATAAGTTGCTTGTAATGAAAAAGACTGATTAATTACATGTTAAATTACCTATTTGAAAAAAAAAAAAAGTTATCTATTTTATATCTTAGTCTACCATTTGGATGGAGACTAGCTAATTATATGTTAAGTCGATTATTAGACAAAGACTTATTTATTTTATATCTAAGTTGAGTGTTTGGATAAAAAATAAAATAATATTATGTAAATTATTCATACAGGGTAAGAAAATATTAATATGTAAATTTTATACCTACAAGGCAGGAAAATAATATTGTGTAAATGATGCCTAAGAGGCAAGAAATTAATATGTCAATTATGCCTATGAGATAAGGGATTAATATGTAAATTTTGCTTAAGAAAATAAAATTATGTAAAATATACTTACAGGACAAGAAAATAATATTATGTAAATTATGCATATGAGGGAAAGAATTAATATGTGAAATTTAAATTTACCACGATAACGATATTATTTTGTGAAGTTTAATGAACTCATGAATTCAACTTTTATGTTGAAATTAAATCATTACCCAATCATATTCAATATTTACAAACATTAATCAAACACAATAACATCCATTCATCAATCAAACAATACAATTTCATTCTCCCATAACCTTAACATAACATTAACATTTCCAATTCATTAACAAAACTACAAATTCATTATAATTAATCTTTTTGGATGTATTTCTTATCTTAAATGGAGTAATGGATGTAAGAAAAACAAGGCTCCCTTCACTTCCTCTCTCTTTCACTTTCCAAAACCCTAACCCTGAAATTTCTTCAAAATAACCCACCAAAACACTCAATTTCCTCTTTTGATTACTTGTTTATCCCTTACTCTCTTTTTTAAATGGATTTGACAAGAATTAAGAAGGAAAAAAATCAACAATTTCCTCCCTTCTCTTTATGTAGAAAAGTGCGTCCAAATAGAGAAAAATAAGCATTTACAGTTAATTTTTTGTTAATTTACATATTCCGCACTTTTCCCCGCTACTTTTCCTTCTTAATTAATTTATGCACTATCACTTTTTTATATCCAATTTCACTCATCTTTTTATCTAAGTTTTTTTTTTATTAATCGAATCCAATTTATTTCTAGATTAAATAAATTCTTTTATTTTCACTCGCGAAAAGTTTTAACTGAGTTTTTACAAAAAGAAATGGCCATCAACAAAATAGCCGATATATTTTTAGCACATGCACCGTTAGTAATGTAGACTACATCGTGATGATGAAAACATTGTCATTTGAAGCTAGAGTTTGGTTGCTGGAAAATACTGTATGTGCCATCCAAAAACCATGAAAGAACCCAAGCGCATCCACGTCAATCACCAGTGTGATCACCTTTTTTATATTAAATAATAATTTATTTATACACAAATACTAAACTGCCTCTAGCCATCTCCATAAAAAAAAAAAATTAAAAAAAAAAAACCACCCCATGACCAAGGCAAAAACAATTATAATGCAAGGAAAGTGTGATAATTTTACTGTGTAACTAAAGTGAAAACGTTAAAAGTGCCCCTGCCACTTAGTGTTTTAATTTTTTGCCTTAAAGGGTACAAAGTAATTTCATTGTTCAAATACCAAAAAAACAACCCATCATGCCATTGTTCTCAAGGTTAATGTTTACACAGACAAAATCATCATTTCATTATTTTATTACTACTCTTGATAATGTTTTTGCTGCCTTCGAGAATGTTTTAGTGCTATCATAAATTAGCAGTGCCTAGGACGGTGGTAACGAAGACACAAGGGTATGTATGGATGGATCATATCGATCAACACTTGGGACAAATACTACTGTGGTGAAGCAATTGCAAGTACAACACAAACAAGCTTGTGTCACTTCAACAACCAAGGCCATTTTATAAAACCTCAATTGGTTAGTTTGTCAAGAATAGGGGAAAAGATGGGGGAAAAGAAGGGAAGGAAAAGGTTAAAAAACCCATGTGAGATTAGCTTTGTTAAAAGGAAAGGAACAAATAATGCATTTAAAACAAAGGAACATATAGCTCAACAGTCAAAATCCAACCATCTTTACATTCCGACAGCATCATCTTGTGTAATATTCCATTCCCGTACCTCGACAATCTTGCATGGGCCCTTTCTATCCCTTTTCTCCCCTTTTTCCTATTCCTCTTCCTATTATTCAATTGACCACTAAGATTACTCTCTCCCAACTGGGTGCTGTGCTGTGCTAGGAATCCTCAGTGCTCGAGTCCCTTTTGACTTGTAAGAAAGTATTTTAATACCTCCACCGTTGCTATCATTGATGATACCGGATTTTTAAAGATCGCCCTGCGGGATGGGATTGGGATTAAGATTAAGATTCACGAACAGAGCAGAACTACAACTACATAGAGCAAGTACAAGCATTGATTGGGAGCTAATATTTTGTACCATTTTCACATCTCTGTTCGCACCAACAGGAGTTGCCTACGGGATGTTCTACCAAAGCAAGACTTTTGGCTATGAAGAACAACTATAGGAGTTCGAATGCACTCAAGTGCCAAGAGCTAAACTAGCGTGTGAAATCAGTCAAACCATTTCTACTATCAGCTCATAACCAGAAACAAAATCGAGATACAAAATGCAAGACTGGAGAATTAGAAGCAGCTTCGTGACAATCAATATCCAAAAGGGTCCCCTATTTGAGCCCGGTGAAAAGGAATCCGGCAACCTAACAGCAACATCAAGATAAACCACAAACATAAACTAAAAAACAATCAGGAGAAGAACTAGTACAAAACAAAGGGAAAAGGACCTCCAACAGCTGATTTTCTCCTCGGTGATTACTTGAATAAACCGGATTCCTCTTCCCCGGATAACCCCGTTATAAATCCCAGCTCTTAATTTCTTAACATAATAATTCATGTTCATCCTGACTCCTCTTGGCCTTCTGAAGGACATCTGATCAGGTCTAATATATTAACTACCTCTCCCATATCTGGCCGGTTTGATGGAACTTGCGATGTGCAAATCAAGCCCAACTTCATAACTGGAACAGCCTCATCTGCTGGGAAATGTCCCAGGAGCCTTCCATCAACACATTCTTCCACCCTGCTTTCCTCCAATGCACCTCTAACCATGTCACAAAGCACTACCACATCATCTTCCATGTACTCGACAGGTCTCTTGCCAGTAACAATCTCCAGAATCAAAACCCCAAAACCATAAACATCACATTTCTCGGTTATCTTTGCTGTTCTACAAGCAAATTCTGGTGCCATGTAGCCAAGTGCACTCTGAATTTTGCTGCTTAAAACATAGCGGTCTAGCATTGGCAACAGCCTCGCCAGGCCAAAATCACCAACTTTTGGTTCACCTGAAATGTCAATAAGGATGTTTCTTGATTTTATGTTGTAGTGGATGATGTTTGATTGATGCAAATGTGCCAAGCTTTTTGCAGTCCCTAGAATTATATTGAACCTCTCATTCCATGACAGAAAATGCCCACCTGGTCTGTCATGCAGATGCTTATACAAACTACCACCAGAGACAAACTCATATATGAGAAGCTGTAAGGATGGAGTCCAATAATAACCTTCAAGTGCCACAAGGTTTTGGTGCCTGATTTTCCCCAATTTCTTAACTTCCCTTTCAAAATCTTCTTGGGACTTGACAAGACTCGATACAGTAAGTTTCTTTATTGCAACAGGACGCCCATCTCTGAGAACAGTTTGGTACACTGCTCCAAACCCACCTCTCCCAAGTTCACAATCCTTGTTAAGCAGAGCATGTGCTTCAGTGCTGAAGTCAGTGTCACCAGAAAACATGACAAGTTTGCCAGAGTTGGCATCTGTAGTGGACGAATCGCTAAATCCATCACCTGCGGATAACGTGAGAGCAGCTGCAGATGTAGATGTTGATGACCGAACACGGAGATTAAGCACGGTGATGGCAATCACACCTACAACAATGACAGCAGCAGCACCAATGGCAATGATAGCAGATATGCTTAGAATGATTCTTTTGTGACCAAGATTTTGAGGAAGTGAGCCTGGAGTAGAATCAGAAGAACAGTTTGGATTGAGAACAATGGGTTTGGGAAGGACTGCAGGGCAAGACTTATTGACTGCAGCACCACAAAGGGATGGATTTCCAGCGACACATGAAGGTGATATGGTGTTAAAGAAACCGCCTGCTGGTAGTTCACCTTGCAAATTGTTGTGGGAAATGTTAAAGGAGGAGAGGCTGGGAAGGTTTGCCAACTGCTTGGGTAGGGTGCCTGTGAGGCTGTTAAAAGACACGTCCACATCTTGTAGGTTTCCAAGTTTTGCTATTGCTACAGGTATTGTTCCAGACAAGTTGTTTTGAGATAGGAATCTACCTCATTGAAAGAAACAGAAAAACAAGAACGAGTTACACTGATGAAGACAGTATCATCTTTAACCAATATTTACTTTTTAAGGAAAAAAGAAAACAAATGTCTAGGGACAAGGGACTTTTCCTATTTTGAAACGAAGACACATACAACAATGCAAACAACTTGAACATCACATTCTTTTAGTTACACAATAAGACACTGCAAATTTAAAATCAAAATAAATTGGTTAAAAAAAGAGTCCAAAATCATAATCTAGAGACTGTACGTATAATCCTCGAAAGCAAACACCATCAACCCTAACAATAAAGCAGTACGTACAGCAGCAACTATCGTAGTTTATGAAAAATTTGAGATCTTACCAACGCAGAAAATTGTGGCTGTAACTGTTTGACAAAGAGCAATTGAAACAGAATTCATTAACCCATCTAACTCTTGCCTCTACCAAATTGAACAAGGACAAGAAAACAAAAAACATAACAGATTGAGAAAGGAAAGCTTACAAAGTCGTTAATGAAGAACAGGTCCCTATTGAACTTGGGATTTGCCCCGACAGCGAGTTCCTCTCCAGTCTCAGTTCCTTCAAAGCAAAAGCTCCTCCAATTTCCATAGGAATGCTCCCATTTAGCTTGTTATCACTCAAATCAAGAACATCCAATTCTTTCAAATCTCCAAAAGTCCCCGGAATAGGACCCATGAGAGAGTTTCTTGACAGATTTAAGAACTGCAAGCTGCTTGAAACCCCGATGGAAGATGCAATCTTACCAGAAAAATCATTGTGTGATAAATCCAGGACTTGAAGCTTTGGAGCAGAGCTAAATTTTCCACTGAGCTTATTCTCCAATTGCAAAACTTTCTCCAAACCTGAACCAAAAATCCACACAGGAAGGTCGCCACTCAGCAAATTCTGGCTAAAATCCAAAACCAAAAGGTTTCCACAATTGGTCATAGATTCTGGTAAGTTCCCACTTAAACTATTTGCAGACAAATTAAACACCTTCAATGATTGAAGATTCCCAATTGAAGTTGGAACCTGACCCGAAAATCTATTCCCAGAAAGATCCAAAGTCTCAAGGCGATTGAGTTCACCAATCCAGTTTGGAACCTCACCAGTGAACATGTTGTTACTCAAACTCAAATAATTACACAAGCCAAGATTCTGCATTGTGTCTGGAACAGTACCAGAAAGCATATTCTCACTGAAATCCACAGAACTCAATAACAAACAGCTTCCAATCCCATTTGGAATCCCCCCATTAAACCGATTTTTGCTCAGGTTAATATTCCTCAAATTGTTCAATACTTCAATCCCTCTGGGAATCTCACTATCCAACAAATTACCAGACAAATCAAGTGAGCTTAACCCATTCAAACCCCAAATCCCGGCAGGCAAAGACCCTGAAAACTGATTCGAACTCAAATTTATGGATGCTAAACTAGCACATGAGCTCAAAGTACTTGGAATCTTCCCTGAAAACTTATTCTTAGCCAAAGAAATATCCCTCAAAGTTCCACAATCCTCAAAAAAGTCCTCCGGTATTGTCCCGGAGAGACTGTTTTCACTCAAATCAATGATTCCAAGGTTTTCAAGGCGAGTAAGGTTAGGATTAATGCTACCAGTAAGGCAGTTTCTTGATAGAGAGAGCTTGTCAAGGAATTGGAGCTGCATGAGGCCACGGCCGATCTGACCTGAAAGAGAGAGCCCATCAAGAGAGAGCTCAGTGACCCGGTTGGTTCTGGGGTTGCATTTGACACCAAACCAGTTGCAGGGAGTGTCATCATCTTGGTTCCAAGATGAGAGCTTTCTCTTTGGATCTTGAAGGTCTGCTTTAAACACTATTAGACCCAAAACATCATCATTTAATGATGGGTTAAGGGATCTCACACATTGAGTTCGAAAAGATAAAACCAAGAAAGCTAATAAGCTCAGCAGCTTTTTTGTCCTTGACATTGATAATTCCTATCAAGAAACTCAAAAACCACTACAGCCCATTGAAACTAAGTAAATAAAAAAAGAAAAAACAAAGGGAAAAGCTAAAATCTAGTGATATATTCTATTGGCTTCAAAAACGAAAAAAAAAAAAGGGTTCTTTTTTTAACGTCTAGATTTGAAGTAGAGAGACAAGTAGAAGTCAAACTTAGCAAAATGAGACAACAACCCAAACATTTCTTAGCTCAAGTGAGAAGATGATGTTATAGTTCTCCCTGCGCCTGACCAATGCCCAGAAATGTCCCTAAGTTTTGGCTTCAAGTTTCACGAAAAAGATAAAAACTTCTAGCAAGTAAACAGATGATCTGATAACCAGATAAGCAGCAGTAAGCTGGTGCATTTAAAGCTGAGTGGACAGGACACTCAAATGGTTCACCAGATTCCGGTGAAACAGTTAGGGTTTCGGTGAGAGATGCCGTTAAAAAGCATCGGGAAGTGAGAGGTGAGAGAAAGTTTGCTTCAAGGGTATGTTGGTGTTTGAGCTCTGGATCGGTCCAGAGAGAGAGACAGACAGGGAGAGAGGTGTAATAAAGTTTGTGTTTTTGTTAACGGGAAGGGGCAGATAAAATACGGAGAAGGCTGGTACGTGGGGGCTATGTAATGAGATTTGTAGACACGTGGCTACTTATATAAAGTGGATGGGTTTTCCACGTGGCTTCTGCACGTATTCCTTTCCACTGTCAGTGAGAATTCCTTAAAAAATTGGCGATGGATCATGTATTGCTGACGGGACCCAAGTGTAGTGATAAATATAGGTGGATTGGATTTGAGTTTATCATTATGTATAATTTATTTTTTAATATTTTATAAATTAAAGTTTTATTTTTTTATTAGATTTACACGGGTTTAAATTAAATTTTTATTTTATATATATATATATATATATATATATATATATATTTTGCTCACACGTATAATTCTCATAAATTCATACTTATAAGCAATCTACAACATAGATTCTAGGTGATATGATACTCATAATATTAGAGTTAATTTTAATATTTTGCATCATAATTAAATTTTAGATCTCTTTCCCCTTTAACAAAAAAAACATGTTAATTTTTATTAGATTAAAAAAAGTCTAACATAAAGCTCACTAACAAAGATTTTGGAGCCAAAACATTTCTAAGTAAATAAAAAATAAAAGTTCAATCTATAAACTATAATAAAACATTTCTAAGTAAATAAAAAATAAAAATTCAATCTATAAAAAGAAGGAGTATATAAATTATTGAATTGATTGAGCTTAAAAAATCTCAACCTACCACTCGCACATAATATTTATTTCTTAAATATGTTTACCTATTATTTGTTAGTAAATATGGCTTATAGTTAATTAATTTGTTACATGTAGTATTGATTTTATTTATATAAAATATATTTATTAATAATAAAGACTTTTATTATTTTTAATAATTATTTATATTTGATTAATAAATCTAATATTTAATTAATAAATCTAAAATAAAGAAAAAATCTATAAAACAAAAATAATTTGCAAATAAAATTATAAAATTTTTATAATTATAATATTTTTATTTCATTGAAGAATTATTCATAAATATTTTTAATAAATGCTTTATAAAATTTGGATATTAATTAGAGTTGTTGAGATCAATACATATTATGTTTTTTTTATGAAAAAAAGCAATTGCTCTCATGAATTGAGGTATGAAGGATACTTAAAACTAATATGTAAATGCTTATTATATAGCATGCACATTGAATTGAATTGCATGAGAATTCTATATGGAATGATTATATATTTCGATGAAAGGGCTTATATTATGTAAGTGATTCTTATACTTGAGATCATCAAATTATCTTGCATAGAGAGTGTTGATTTGATCCTGACTATATCTTATTCTAATCTTAGGTAACAAATGAGTAGATATTGAGTATAACACAAACTACATGAAGGTATTTGATTAATCAAGAGAGAATTCATCCATCTAGGTGAATTAAAGAAAATGTTTTATTTGTTTTCAAATAGTATTGATTGTTAAATCCTTTGCCAAAATCAAATAAGATTTATAAAGAGTTTTAAACTTTATTTAAAGAATCAATGACTATAATGTTGAGAATAAAAATAATTTAACGAAGCATATATACTCCATGCTTAGAACATTCATGATGAAATTGATCATTGAAAAGTTAAGTCAAATCACTTATGATTTTTATAATATTTAGGGAGTCATGACAGGTTACTAGATGTTGTACTTACTTTTCAAATATAAATCAATCAATTTTTAAATTCATGATAAATTAAATTATTTAATCCCATTTCATTTAGATTTATAATATATATTTGGACCAACTTGTTAAGAAACCTAATGAAACAATTTGTTAGAAATTAAAATGAAATGATTAATCAAGTGTGACTTAATTATAAATATGTTTTAAAAATTAAGAACTAGAATATAATTAATACAGTGGATTATAATTCTAGACCAAGAAAAAATAAAATATGGACTTAATTGAATAAATTTCTAAAATTATCCTAAAATAATATGTGATATTATTTAAGAAGAAAATTAGTATTTTTACATCTATAGAGTTTTTAGGTTTCTATATAAATAGAATGTTATGTTTTTTATTTATAGTATAATATAGAACACCTAAAACATTAAAAAAAAAAAAAACCTAGTACTCAGGGATATAACAATTCCTCTCTTCTAAAAGGTTTATAAGATTTTTTTATTGAGGGTTCATATGAATTAATGTTAGAGACTGGATACTTGAACAAGTTATGATTTTCAATTACCCAACCTTAAAGTAATTATTCAAGGCTGAAAATAGCATTTGATCTTTATTTAATACTTATATAAACTCTAAACAACTCTAGATCTATCTAATGTGATTCTTAAGACTCTTAAAAAAATTAAATTTATCATTTTAGCTATGAATATGTCTTTCAAAAAACCTGATATTATTTTTTATAATATCCACATTTTCAACTTTGATTGTTTGGTTGGGTCAAATAATGTAAATATTATAAATTGGCTAGTTTTTTTAACACCTCTAATCTTGGTGTATAGTTGAGAGGGTTGGTTATGCAAAAAAAAAAAAGATACTCTCACCCTATAACATTCTAATTGAGATAAGCTACATTAATAATTTTGTTTTATATTCCTAATAATCTATCATGTCTTTTCTACCATTAGTTTATCTATACGATTTATTGATGTGAGTCAAACAAAAATGAATGGTTAAGCCTAATTATTTTAAAGCCTGGTTAATTTTTGTCATTCATAATTATTATCTTTTGACAATACTCGATGAATTGACATGTTTACGACTTATTATTCCTAATCATAATCTGCGACTAATGATCTATCAAGTTATACCAATGAATAACCAATAGGCTTGTATTAGGCTCATTGAACCCAGCCTGAATTCTAGAAAGAGTCCATAGATAATGCCTTGTTAAGGTTCATTTATCCTATAGCACCCAAGATTCATTCGCAATATTTGCTTAATAAAGATTATGTATCCTAATTTTATCTAAATAGTGACCATCAAAGGTTCATCTAATTGAAACAGAATCTATTTGCATGAATTTCCCTTATAAACTAAGTTTTGACAATGCTCTTTTTGGGTTTTACTTGTCTTAAATGTGTTATTTAACAATCATCTTCTTATAATTTAGCATCTTGTTTATTGCTCCTTATTAGTGTTTGTATACGTCAGTGCTATGACTCTTGTATATACATCATAATAAGTGGACAACTTTTAAATTCTATTATTCTTATTACTATTGATTATGCATGCATATGTGAAAACTTATTAAAGAGGCCAATATTTCTAATTGTTTGGTGAATAGTGAACTTAGAAATCTTTAAGACTTATTTTATTTTTTGAAATCAAAAGGATGGGAGTAGTTACTCCTCTCAATATCCAAAGTAATGATCTATGCTAAGTTCATTTACCCTAAATACAAAAAGTGAATAGCAAAATATTTTAGACATGGTTTTTTAGATAGAAAAAGGAATAAGATATGGAAGATGTGGAATGCCAACCTAATGGGCCTTATACTATGGGCTAAAACCCAATAGACCTTGCAAACTTATTCCAAGACCTAATATGTATGTATGAATGGGTTTAATTGTTTTTGTTGAAAAAATGATAAAGATCCACCAATACTGCCTTCAACAACTTCAAGATTAGAGTTAAAACATAATGTGATTATGTCATAACAAATGCCATAGATGACCATAAACATATTAAACATAAGATGGAAACTTGTATAGGTTTCAAACAAATATAATACAAGTGAAATCTAGATAAATCTTAAAGATAAAATAAAAGATTGGATAAGCCTTCTAAAAGACCTACTTTGGTTATGTTTAAGGTTGACGAACTCAAAGAAAACTAAAATGTAATATAATATGCAAACTTATAGAAAAGAGGTTTCATTGATATAGTAACCTAACAAAGATCTGAAATCCAATATAATTAATGGTTTTACAATGCCTGTATATCTTATCCCAATAAAAACCCTAATTGTTCACAATAAATAGGTACTTGTAGCTATATATATATATATAAAAGAGTTTATATTTCTTTTTGTTTTTTCATAACAGACTATCACGAGTCCAAACATTGTTTGCAAGTTGTGAACCAAACTCAAACCAAGCACCAAGAGCATATAAATAGCTATCAAAGGTTATATAGTTTAGGCATATAAGAAAACTTCGAACTTTTTTTTTAATTGTACGAGTAGGAATGACTTTGTACGGTTTTGACTTTGTCATGATCCACTTCAATACTCATATTGCTCATAATAAACTCTAAAAAATTTCTTGAATTCACCCTAAATGTATATTTTAAGGGATTCAACTTTAATTAATACCTCCTTAATCTTTTGAAGAGTTTTCTTATAGTTGGGATATGATCTTTGTTTTCTTTAGAATTTTCAATTATATCTGACACGATTAAAAGATTGATGTCTTCTCCCAAGTGCAGGAGTGTTGAAGTAATAAATAACCTGGCATGACTAGGATTGAACCATAGGGAGGTTAACTATATAAATTATAAACAACAACAATAACAACAAGAATAATAATAATAATAAGAAGAAGAAGTTAAAGGAAACTCTGAGATGTAAGATTAATATGAAGATTAAATAATAAAAATAAATATCAATGTTAGAGAATCTAGTAATGGTATTTCAAACAAGTATAGTATAATTTTATTACTAAATTGAAAACTACACACAAAGGAAGTTTCAATCGGATTATAAATAGTTAACATGATTATATTACTTGTCTTATTTGAATATAGTAATACTTATAAATGTTGTCAGGTATTCATGATTATAACATATCTTAACAACAAATTAAGTGTCGGTTATATTATAAGGTTAGGCTATGAAAGTGAAAAGTATTTGTTATACAAAGTGTTATACAACATAAATCTAGATTAACCATTTAACAAGCAAAATAGTAAGAGTGAACAAGATAATAAATACAAAACACGTTAGTATCAAACATCAAAGTCTATGTTGAGTGTATACTATATTTATTTTTATACCATTAGTGTAACCTTTTCACCTTGACATAATAAATTTAACTAAACATAATGAAAGAAGAGAAACATAAATAAACAAGATAAGAACATAAATAAAATATAAGTTAACTAAGTAAAGGAAATGAAAAGCATAAACAAAGAATTAATGAAAGCAAAACTTAAGCATTACAAAAAATATAAAGAGTAAGAACATGATCTTTATATGAAAACCAAGATGCCTAAATATATGGCAAATGCCTCCTTTTATAGGCCAAAATTTAAAACTATTGATTTGATGACTAATTATTGAGTGTGTTGCTAACTCTTGACTTGGTAACAATTCTTATTTTCTTGTCTCAATAAAACATCATTGCTAATGTTCGAATTCGAACAGATTTAAATCATAAAAATTCTAGAAAATTATCTCAACTTTCCAATAAAAAAATTGAGGTCATTTGGACTTCTAGAACTCAAGATATGGGCTGAACACTAAGTAGTATCTGGGCCGTAGGACAGATTCAGACTTCTCCATCGTTGCTAAGATTTAGACTTCCAAATAACATATTTGAGTCTTACATATGAATGTTTTAGGCCTATACCTTAGTTTTCTAGTATATAAACCAAATTAAAATCCAAGATCTACAACTCCAGATATGACCTAATGACTGAACGGTGTTCTAGTTTGGACTGAACCAACATTACTTTTCTAAACTTCACCCTTTTTTTTTTTTCTCAATTTCATTAGTTGAACTCATCAATTAATCCTTGGAATGATGTAATGGACCTCAATTTAAGGTGAACATTTATCATAAATTAAAGATATCTTTTAGTATCAGACTTGTTATTATAAAATATGCTTTATTTATAAAGTAAACCTAAATCTGAGATCTACGGCTCCAGATATGATCTAATTACCAAACAGTGTTCCAGTTTGACTGCACGAGTAACTTTTTTCTAAGTTTGGCCATTTCTTTGTCCTTTCAATTTCAGTTCTTAAACTCATCAATCAATCTTTTTATTTATGTGATAGGCCTATATTTAAAATAAATATTTACTATAAATTAAAGGTATCTTATATTATTAGATATGTTATTATAAAACATGCTTTAGTTAAGGAGTTATTAATACTTCAAGTGCAAAATAATGATATAAAACTTTGATAAAAATGCACTTTTAAGTACTAATCACACCCCCCAACCAGCTTATTACTAGTCTCTAGTAATCAAAGCGTTAAAATGGAAAAATAATTTCAAATTCCACAAAGCAAGGTATTCATCATTCAACTTCCATTAATCTATCCAAATAAACAAACTCTCATTAAATTTATATATTTGCTCAATACCTCTTTAACAAGATATTAATAAACCTTTCTTTTATGTTTAATATATCAACACATAGTTATGGGGCTTTACTTGAAAGAAAACAAAATTTTTATTCTAATGTTTAAGGTTAACTTCCTTGGTCTTTAACTCATGTAATGAGATTTCAGCTAATGACTCCCAGACCAGTTGGTCTTTGGGCATTATGACACGACCAAAAGATTGATATCTTCTCCCAAGTGCAGGAGTGTCGAAGTAATAAATAACCCGGCAAGACCGGGGTCGAACCATAGAGAGGTTAATTGTATAAATTATAGATAACAATAATACAACAACAATAACAATTACAATAACAACAATAATAACAATAACAATAACAACAACAACAACAACAACAACAACAACAACAATAATAATAATAATAATATAGATAAAGAAAGGTAAGAAGATGAGAACTTTGAGATGGAAGATTAACGTAAGAATTAAACAATGATAACAATAAATGTTAAGGTTAGAGGATCCACTAATGGTATGTCAAACAAGTATAGTATAAACTCTTATTATTCAATTGGAAACCACACACAAAAGAGGTTCCAGCACAAAGGAGGTTCCAATCAGATTATAGATTGTTAACATGATTATATTAGTCATCTTATTTCATTAATGCTAATACTTGTAAATCTCATCAAGCATTCATGTTATAACTTATGTTAACAACAAATAAAGTTCCTTTCATAGCTCAGGTGTCGGTTATACCATACAGTATGGGCTATGAAAATGCCAAGCATTTGTTGTACCAAGTGTTATACAACATAAATCAAGATTAGTCATTTAACAAGCAAAGTATTAAAGAGTGAACAAGATAACAAATACAAAACATGTTAGAATCAAACATTAAAGTCCATATTAAGTTTACACTATACTTATTCTTACACCATTAGTGTAACCTTTTCACATTGACATAATAAACTTAACTAAATATAATGAAAAAAAGAAAAATAAATAAACAAAATAAGAATATAAATAAGATAAAAGTTAACTAAGTAAATGAAAGGCATAAACTTGATATTAATGAAAGCAAAGCATAAATAATACAAAAAATACAAAGAAAGAAAGCAAGAGCATGATCTTGATTTGGAAACTAAGATGCCTAAATGCATGGCAAATGCCTCCTTTTATAGGCCAAAATTGGGAACTATTGATTTGATGACTAATTGATGAGTGAGAGGCCAACTCTTGACTTGGTGACAATCCTTATATTCTCTTGTCTGCCCAAAACGTCATTGATAACATCAAAATTGGAACCACTTGAAAACATAAAGGTTGTAGGAAATTATCTCAGCTTTCTTGTATAAAGAATTGAGGTCATTTGGACTTCTAGAACTTTAGATATGGGCCAAACACTGAACAGTGCTCGGGCTAGAAGACAGATTCAGACTTCTTTGTTTTTGCTACAATTTGGACTTGAAAATGGCCTTTTTAAATCTTGGGATCCATATGAAAGTTATAGGTCTATGTCTTACCTTTCTATCCATATAAAGTAGACCTAAATCTGAATCTACTGCTCCAGATATGACCTAATTACCAAACAGTGTTCTGATTTGAACTGCACCGGCATCTCTTTTCTAAGTTTGGCCATCTCTTTGTCCTTTCAATTTCAATTCTTAAATTCATCAATTAATCCTTTCATTTATATGATAGGACTGCATTCAACATGAACATTTACCATAAATTAAAGGTATCTTATATTATTAGATATATTATTATAAAACATGCTTTAGTTAAGGAGTTATTGATACTACAAGTGCAAAATGATGACATAAAACCTTGATAAAAATGCATTTTTAAGTACTAATCACCCCCCAACCAGCTTATTACTAGTCCTTAGTAATCAAAGCGTTAAAATAAAAAAATAGTTTGCAAATTCCACAAAGCAAAGTATTTATCATTCAACTTACATTAATCTATCCAGATAAACAAACTCTCATTAAATTTATATATCTGCTCAATACCTCTTAACAAGATATTACTAAACCTTTTTTTTTATGCTCAATATATCAACACATAATTATGGAGCTTTTATTGGAAGAAAACAATTTTTTTTTCTAATTTTTAAGGTTAACTTCCTTGGGTTGAGATTATTTTTTTTTAATATATATACATATAACTTAAAACACCATGTATCTTTAACCCATGTAACGAGCTTTTGGCTAATGACTCTCAAACAAGTTGGTCTTAGGGCATTAGGTGTTGAGACACCCCTACGAGCTTAGTAACTCGGGTTGTAGATACTAATACGTAGATAGTGTAATGTTTAATTCCCTTAAGCTTTTCTCCTCAACCCATGTAACAAGCGTTGGGCCAATAACTCCCGAGTCAGTTGAATGTAAGGTATTAGGTGTTAAAACACCCATTCGGGCTTAATTACTTAGGTTAGAGAGGCTACGAAACCAAACTTATCTATATTTTTATTATCATTATTTTTATTATTTTTATTTTTTCTGCTTTTTTTTTTCTAAATTATATATTGTCCATTTCCTTTAGTTGTTACCTTTAACAAAGGAACATAAATAATGTAATAATCCAATGTGCAACCCACAATCATATGTTAAAGTGTGTGTGTGTAAATTAAGGTTTAAGAATACATGTTAAATGAGTATATGAGCAGAATTAAGTGATAACAATGCGAGAGTTTGTAAACCTGAATATTTCAAGAAGTATTATGATAGACCTTATTAAGAATGGTTACTAAGATGCGTCTCAAGAGTTATAAAAAGATCTCATTTACTCTACCATCATAGTAATAACAATTTTGCACATGCTTTATGAAATAGAAAACACAGTTAGTTAATTTTTTTTTTTAGCTACTACCCTTTCTCCCCAACCAAAACGAGACATTGTCCTCAATGTTCTAAAGTAGAAAGATAGAGTATAGAAGATATCACCTGAAATAACGAACATTTATAAACCTGAAACACATTGAAACAAAAATAAAAAATAACAAAACACAATAATAAAACAAAAAAACAAAAAAAATTATAAATGAAGACTCAAATCTAATCTAAACTTTTTACGGCTTTCCTTAGATGACCAATTTATGCGACTTATGGAGGGATCAATTATAGGAATGAAAGATTGTAGTTGGTCAATCAATTGTTCAGTAGTAGCAACAGAGATTATGATTTGTCATGTAGAAGATGTTAGAAATTCCTATTCCACAACATGTTCAAGAAAAGACAACAACTTATCATAATAACCATTAACATTTAACAAACCTATGGGTTTATGGTAAATATGCAGTTGGGCCTAAGAAGAAATATGAAAGATCTCTTCCAATGTGCTTAGACCACCTGGTAAGGCAATAAAGGCATCAGCATGGTTAAACATTGTATTCATTTGAGCAGACATTGTGGAGACCTGTAGTTCCTCTCCAATTATTTTTCCAATGATGTCCCCTTGTGCTAAAGTTTCGGAAATGACCCCCAAAACTTGACTACTTCCAAAAAATACAGCTATTGACACATCTCACATTAACCCAAGACTACCTCCCCCATACACTAAATGAATATTTCTCTCAGCTAGCACCTGACCAAGATGATTTGCTGATTCTAAAAACTCCTTTTCTTTCCCAGGACTAGATCCACCAAAAACACAAATATTTCTTATGTGATGACTTGAGGAATTTGTCATTTCTACACACTTTTATATTTGTTGAATGTATGGGTTGAGTAGAAATGAAAGGAAGGAAGAGAGGATTCTATAGATGAGAAATTAAAAAGGCAATTATACCACCTATATGTAGGCCAACTGGAGTCTCACACACACACACACACACACACTCTCTCTCTCTTTATTTATTTTTGAAAAAGATGTGTATGTACAGGTAGTTGTGATTGTGGCTCACATCTTCCCTTGGTTTTACGTCTAAGAACTGCTTAAACGCCCTCTATGGGTTGGGGATAGGCTTCCCATCCAGTTTTCTTAAAAACTGGCAAACAGGGTCTTTTTTAGGTAGATTTCCAAGACTAAGTCGATCATGTTCTTTATGAAAATGAGGCCATAAATCATGAATTGCACGATGCACATCTCCACTAGTATGCGTCTCAAGAGTTAATAGAAGATTATCTAAAGACTCCTTACTCAGGCCATCCTTAATGAATTGTATTTTATCTTCACGGTTTATAGATATCATTCCTAAAGAATGACATTGTGCATTACAAGTCCATCTGGCACATCGATGACAAACTTTCAGTTGTTTTGCACGACGTTTCTTTACAAAAGTGTTTTTACCTCTTCTAGGCATGTGTGAAATGAAGGAATTAGAGGACTCACCTGATTATCATACCTTTTCTTTAATCAACCAACAAATATCTTCAGGAATTCCATGATTCATTAACAATCTCAATCTTGCACGTTTAACACGGTAAATTTTTGTAATTGCATTCTGAGACAGAGTAGGAAAATACTTTTTCAATTTTTCAAGATTAGTGTCCATTTTCAAATGAACTTGGAAGAGAGATTCAAAGAATTGCACAAATATATACACAAATATTAGTTATTAAGGGAAACTGAAAGAACCGACTTAAGTCACAGAGTACCGTTGTCCGCCATTTGATTGGGGTGAGAGAAACTAGTAAAAATCACTCAAAAAGAAACACAAAAGCAATGTGAGAAAAACAAAATAATCAACCTTTATCAACAAGATCATTCAAACTAGTTAATTCATTTTCACTAGGAAAATAATCAAAGTAAGCTTTTAAACGATGTCCATTTTCCTTAAAAACATTGTCATTCTTTGGATTCTCATTATCAAAGGCCTCATAAGGATGCACATGTTTCTTAATAAATGGACTGCCCCATCTTGATCTTAGCTCTTTAGGGAATAAATGGAGTTTAGAATTATAATACAAAACTTTTTTACCAGTATCAACTTTTTGACAATTTTCACAAGTTTTACAGAATGCATGCGTGTCCTTGAACATGGTAGGCTAATAAAATCCATTTTGAAAGATTTTTGCAATTGTCTTTTTTTACGAGAAATAACTCCCACATGCTTCAAAATGACAAAGTTGAATGACACTACTTACCTTATTGTCAGGAATGCATTTTTGAAATATTTGATTAGGACAATATTTGAATAAGTTAGGGTCATCCCAATAAAAGTTCTTCACTTCATTCAAAAACTTTTCTTTGTCTTAGGTACTCCAATCAGCTAGCAAATCTCCTAAAGCAAGAAAATTGATATTTTTATCATACCAAGGCATTGGACTAAGAGAAAGTAAGGATTCGTTAGGAAAGTAATCATTGATTGGTATGATGTCAAATATTGAATTTGTTGTCACTTTTGATAAAAGATCTGCATTAACATTTTCGGTGCGTTTTTCATTCGTGATTTCTTCCTTAGAATAAATCATTTGCAAATCTTCAGATTCATCTAACTTATTTTTACTTAAAATAGATTTAAATTGATCATAAACTAATTCGCCAATATGATCTACTTCTTGTAAATCATTATTATCTCCAGGTTGCTTGCAAATGTTGAAAATATTTATCTCCAATGTCTTGTTTTCAAATGATAGCTTCATCAGTCCATTCCTACAATTAATCAATGTGTTAGAAGTTGCAAGAAACGGACGTCCTAAAATAATAGGAAATGAATTACATGCTTCAACAAGTTCTATGTCTAAGATAACAAAATCCACAGGATAAATGAATTTATCGACTTGTACTAACACATCTTCGACTATTCCTCTAGGCACTTTTACAGATCTATTGGCAAGTAAAAGAGTTACAGAAGTTGGTTTTAACTCACCTAGCTTGAGACTTTGAAAAACTGAATATGGTAGTAAGTTCACATTGGCTCCAAGATCAAGTAAGGCTCTTTCAATTTTATGTTCTCCAATAAAGTAAGAAATTGTAGGACAACCAGGGTCTTTATATTTCAAAGCATTATTATTCTGAAGAATGACACTTACTTGTTCAGCTAAAAAAACTTTCTTTTTCACATTTAGTTTTCTCTTTACAGTTCACAAATCTTTCAAAAATTTACCATAAAAAGGAACCTGTTTAATAGCATCCAGCAAAGGTATATTGATCCTTAACTATTTGAAAGTTTCAAAGATTTCAAAGTTATGATTGACTTTCCTTTGTTTGGTCATAGCATGAGGAAATGGAAGTGCTGGTGGGGAATCTGTAGTTTCTTTGTAATTTTCATATTCAACCCCTTCCTTACCCTCAGAGATTGACTCATCATCTTTCTCACAAGGTTCAAGAGTGGGTTTTTCAATAACCTTACCACTGTGAAGAGTAGTGACTGATTTGACTTGATCCATGTGTTGGCTTCCATAACTACTTGCATTTGCATTGTATTGCCCCTTGGGATTTTGTTGTGGTTGAGATGGAAACTTACCTTTCTCTTGGAAACTAAGAGCAGATGTTAATTTTGTAAGAGTATCCTTAAAATCTGTCATGTTTTGAGCAAGTTGAGTATTGATTGTCTCTTGCTTTTCAATGAATGCATGCAATGTTTCCTCAAGATTTTTTCTAGGAGGTGGAGCATAAGGAGGTGCATATCTATGAGAATTTTCATAATTATGATGTGCTTGAAATGATGGTTGTGAAGTTTGTACATTGTCACTCTTCCAACTGAAATTTGGCTGATTTCTCCAACCAGGGTTGTATGTTTGCGAGTATGGGTTATGGTTGAGTCTTTGGAAAGTATTTAAAGCATGAGCTTATTCATGGAGACATTCCTTAAAAGAAGGCAAGGTTGGATAATTATTGGTTGAGTGTTCATTTATTTCACATATTTGACACACAATGTTTTCAACAGATTTTAATTGACCACTCTTTTTCAATTCTAGTGCCTTGACTTTTCTAACTAAAGATGCAAACTTGACTTGGAGGTCATGATCTTTCCTAAGGTTGTACATACCTCCACTAGATGTATGAGGTTGAGTTTTACCCGGTGTATCATAAGTACCCGCGGTGTCCCAATTTTGAGCATTTTTAGCTAACAAGTCTAAGTACTTCATTGCTTCATCAGAGTCTTTATCTTTAAAAGTTTCATTGCACATCAACTCAACCATTTTCCTATCTCTAAGTGTTAACGCTTCATAAAAATGTGAAACCAATCTCCATGTTTCAAAACCATGATAAGGGCAAGTATTAAGTAAGTCTCGATACCTATCCCAATATTGGTAAAATGTTTCTCCTGGTTTTTGAGTGAAAGTGGTGATTTGTATTTTGAAAGAGTTTGTTCTGTGAGATGAGAAAAACTTCTTTAAAAATTGTTGTTGCATTTCATCCCAAGCACGAATGGATCCTGGTTTCAAATTTTGTTTCCATGTTTTAGCTTTAACTTTTACTGAAAAAGGAAAAAATTGTAATCTGATGGTGTTCATGCTACAATTTGAATCATTATATGTGTTACAAACCTTCTCAAATTCCTTTAAATGCAAGTATGGATTTTCCAATTCTAAGTGACACGATGAAAAGATTGATGTCTTCTCCCAAGTGAAGGAGTGTCGAAGTAATAAATAACCCGGCAAGACCGGGGTCGAACCACAGGGAGGTTAATTGTACAAATTATAGACAACAATTATAAGCAACAATAATAGCAATAATAACAACAACAATAACAACAACAACAATAGTAATAGTAATAATAATAATATTAATAGTAGTAGTAGTAGTAGTAGTAGTAGTAGTAGTAATAATAATAATAATAATAATAGTAGTACTAATAATAATAATAATAATAATAATAAAGAAAGAGAAGAAGAAGAAGATGATGATGATGAGAACTTAGAGATTAAATATTAATGTAAGGATTAAACAATAATAATAACAAATGTCAAGGTTAGAGGTTCCACTAATGGTATATCAAACAAGTATAGTATAAACTCTTATTATTGAATTGGAAACCACACACAAAGGAGGTTCCAATCAGATTATATATTGTTAACATGATTACATTAGTCATCTTATTCAATTAATGCTGTCATCTTATTCCATTAGTCATCTTATTCAATTAATGCTAATACTTGTAAATCTCGTCAAGTATTCATGATTATAAGTTATGTTAACAACAAATCAAGTTCCTTTCATAGCTCAGGTGTCGGTTATACTATACATTATGGGCTATGAAAGTGCCAAGCATTTGTTGTACCAAGTGTTATACAACATAAATCAAGATTAGTCATTTAACAAGCAAAGTATTAAAGAGTGAACAAGATAACAAATATAAAACATGTTAGTATCAAACATTAAAGTCCATATTAAGTTTATAAAACATGTTAGTATCAAAAATTAAAGTCCATATTAAGTTTACATTATACTTATTCTTACACCATTAGTGTAACCTTTTCACCTTGACATAACTAACTTAGCTAGACATAATGAAAGAAAGCAAAATAGATAAACAAAATAAGAACATAAAAGTTAACTAAGTAAAGGAAAGGAAATGAAAGGCATAGACTTAATATTAATGAAAGCAAAACATAAACATTACAAAAAATACAAAGAGAGAAAGGAAGAGCATGATCTTGATCTGGAAACCAAGATGCCTAAATGCATGGCAAATGCCTCCTTTTATAGGCCAAAATTGGGAACTATTGATTTGATGACTAATTGATAAGTGGGTGGCCAACTTTTGACTTGGTGACAATCCTTATCTTCTCTTGTCTGCCCAAAACGTCATTGATAACGTCAAAATTGGAGCCAGTTGCAAACATGAAAGTTGTAGGCAATTGTCTCAACTTTCTTGTGTAAAACATTCAGCTCATGTGGACTTCTAGAACTCTAGATATGGCCAAAATACCGAACAGTGCTCGGGCTGGAAGACAGATTCGGGCTTCTTTGTTGTTGCTACAATTTGGACTTGATAATGGCCTTTTTAGATCTTGGGCTCCATATGAAAGTTGTAGGCCTATGTCTTACCTTTCCATCCATATAAATTGGACCTAAATCTGAGATATATAGCTCTAGATATGACCCAATTACCGAACAGTGTTCCGGTTTGGATTGCACCGACATCTCTTTTCTAAGTTTGGCCATCTCTTTATCCTTGCAATTTAAGTTCTTCAAGTCATCAATCAATCCTTTCATTTATGTGATAGGCATGCATTAAAAATAGACATTTACCATAAATTATAGGTATCTTATATTATTAGATACATTATTATAAAATATATTTTAGTTAAGGAGTTATTGATACTTCAAGTGCAAAATGATGATATAAAACCATGATAAAAATACACTTTTAAGTACTAATCACTAAGCTATGAAAAGAAGGTAAAAGTTGAATAATGTCTAGCTTAAAATTAAAATGAGATGCATCAGGAGGAAAAACTATGCATGATGGTGCACTTGTTCTTGTGGGATTCATATGGTCTCTAAGTGTTCTAACACGGTTATTCTCATTATTCTCATTATGAAGTGATTAATTATCTTCTTCGGTCATATTTTCTAAAAATGATGAGGATACCCTATAAAGTCTACCACTTAATGTGACCACACTCTCATGCACGTGTAGGAATAGAATAAAAGGAAGAAGAAAATGAAAAAAAGGAGAAACAAGAGAAAAGAAACAAAGTTATATACAAGAAAAGTGAAGAGAAAATAAATACTATAATTTGTACAAGAACTTACCTCCCCAGCAACGGCGTCAAAAACTTGACATGACCAAAAGATTGATGTTTTCTCCCAAGTATAGAAGTGTTGAAGTAATAAATAACCCGGTAAGACCGAGGTCAAACCACAATGAGGTTAATTGTATAAATTATAGATGACAATAATATAATAACAATAATAACAATAATACAAACAATAACAACAACAACAATAATAATAGTAGTAGTAGTAGTAGTACTAATAATAATAATAATAATAATAATAATAAAGGAGAACTTTGAGATGGAAGATTAACGTAAGGATTAAACAATGATAACAATAAATGTTAAGGATAGAGGATCCACTAATGGTATGTCAAACAAGTATAGTATAAACTCTTATTATTCAATTGGAAACCACACACAAAGGAGGTTCCAATCAGATTATAGATTGTTAACATGATTATATTAGTCATCTTATTCCATTAATACTAATACTTGTAAATCTCGTCAAGCATTCATGATTATAACTTATGTTAACAACAAATCAAGTTCCTTTCATAGCTCAGGTGTCGCTATACCATACATTATGGGCTATGAAAGTGTCAAGCATTTGTTATACCAAGTGTTATACAACATAAATCAAGATTAGTCATTTAACAAGCAAAGTATTAAAGAGTGGACAAGATAACAAATACAAAACATGTTAGTATCAAACATTAAAGTCCATATTAAGTTTACACTATACTTATTCTTACACCATACTTATTCTTA
>NW_011500604.1:97837-118921 GCF_000495115.2 Populus euphratica
TTATACCATTAGTGTAACCTTTTCACCTTGACATAATAAACTTAACTAAACGTAATAAAAGAAAGAAAAATAAATAAATAAAATAAAAACATAAATAAGATAAAAGTTAACTAAGTAAATGAAAGGAAATGAAAGGCATAAACTTGATATTAATGAAAGCAAAACATAAATAATACAAAAAATACAAAGAGAGAAAGCAAGAGCATGATCTTGATTTGGAAACTAAGATGCCTAAATGCATGGCAAATGCCTCCTTTTATAGGCCAAAATTAGGAACTATTGATTTGATGACTAATTGATGAGTGAGTGGCCAACTCTTGACTTGGTGACAATTCTTATATTCTCTTGTTTGCCCAAAACATCATTGATAACATCAAAATTGGAACCAATTGAAAACATAAAGGTTGTAGGAAATTGTCTCAGCTTTATTGTGTAAATAATTGAGATCATTTGGACTTCTAGAACTTCAGATATGGGCCAAACACTGAACAGTGCTCGGGTTGGAAGACAGATTCAGACTTCTTTGTTGTTGCTACAATTTGGACTTGAAAATGACATTTTTAAATCTTGAGATCCATATGAAAGTTGTAGGTCTATGTCTTAACTTTCCATCCATATAAAATAGACCTAAATCTGAGATCTACACTCCAGATATGACCCAATTACCAAACAGTGTTCTGGTTTGGACTGCACCGGCATCTCTTTTCTAAGTTTGGCCATCTCTTTGTCCTTTCAATTTCAGTTCTTAAATTCATCAATTAATCCTTTCATTTATGTGATAGGTCTGCTGAACATTTACCATAAATTAAAGGTATCTTATATTATTAGATATATTATTATAAAACATGCTTTGGTTAAGGAGTTATTGATACTGCAAGTGCAAAACGTTAAGGAGTTATTGATACTTCAAGTGCTAAATGATGACATAAAACCTTGATAAAAATGCACTTTTAAGTACTAATCACATTAGTTGTTGAGACACCCCTACGAGCTTAATAACTTGGGTTGCAGATACTAATACGTAGATAGTGCAATGTTTGATTCCCTTAAGCTTTTCTCCTTAAGCCATATAACAAGCGTTGGGCCAATAGCTCCCAAGTCAGTAGATCCTCTAACCTTGACATTTGTTGTTATTATTATTTAATCCTTACGTTAATTTTTTATCTCAAAGTTCTCATTAACTTCTTCTTATTCTTTTACTACTACTACAACAACTACTACTATTATTAGTATTATTACTATTAGTATTATTATTATTATATTATTATTATTTATAATTTATATAATTAACCTCCTTGTGGTTCAACCCTGGTCTTGCCGGGTTATTTATTACTTCGACACTTTTGCACTTGGGAGAAGACATCAATCTTTTGGTCGTGTCATAAGTTTAGCTTTTTCTTTATCCTTTCACTTTCAATAGTCAGTCACATCAATCAATTATTTGAATTGTAAGATCTGCCTACATTTAAAATGAGCATTTACAATAAATCAAAGTTATCTTATATTATCAGACTTGTTATGATAAAACATACTTAAGTTAGGGAATTTAATGATATTTTAAGTACAATATAATGATATAAATCTTTAATGAGAATGCATTTTTAAGTACTAATTAGTCCAAGATTTAAAAGTGTTATTTTCGAGTTCAAATAGTAGCAATAATGGAGAAGTCGAAATCTATCCTGCAACCTAGATACTTTTCAGTGTTCAATCTATATCTCGAGTTCTAGAAGTTCACATGTGTCGATTCTTGTTTTGTTGGAAAGCTGAGATAATTTCCTAAAACTTTTATGGGACTATATGTTTAAATTCTGATGTTAGCAATGATGTTTTGTTCAAACAAAAAGATAAGGATCGTCACCAAGTCAAGATGTGGCCACCCATTCAACAATTAGTCATCAAATCAATAGTTCTAAATTTTGGCCTATAAAAGGAGGTATTTTCCATATATTTAGGCATCTTGGTTTTCATATCAAGATTATATTCTTGCTCTCTTTCTTTATATTTTTGTAATGCTTAAGTTTTGCTTTCATTAATCTCTTATTTATGATTTTCATCATAACTCTATTCTTATCTAATTTATTTATATTTCTCTTTTTCATTATGTTTAGCTAAGTTTAATATGTCAAGGTGAAAAGGTTTCGCTAATTATGTTAGGATAAGTATAATATAAACTCAATATGGACTTTAATGCTTACATCTAAGAAAGTTTGTTATTAACATGTCTTATCATTTTTTTCTTATTAATTCTTAATACCTTGCCTGTTAAATAGTTAATCTAAATTTGTGTTGTATAATACTTGGTACAATAAATGCTTGATCCTTCATAGCCAACTATATGGTATAACCGACACTTGTGCTATAAAAGGAACTTGATTTGTTGTTAACATAAGTTAACATCATGTATTCTTGAAAATATTTAAAAGTATTTGTGTTACTTAAATAAAAGAACTAATATGATCATGTGAACAATTTATAATGAACTATTAATGACAAATTATCCAATTGGAAACTCCTTTGTATGTGGTTTGCAGTTGAGTAATAAAAAGAGTTTATATTATACTTATTTGAAATACCATTAGTGGATCCTTTAAACTTCACATTTGTTTTTATCATTGTTTAATTCTCACATTAATCTCACATTTCAAAATTCTCCTTAACTCATCATCATCATCATTATTATTTATAATTTATATAGTTCACTTTCCTGTGGTTTAACTTCAGTCTTACTAGATTATTTATTACTTCGATACTCTTGCACTTGGGATATAACATCAATCTTTTGAGTGTGTCACCTCTTGAGCCCTCACAGTTCCTAGACGGCCTCCACTATTACATCGTCAATTGGAAAGTTGTTCTCAGTACCACCATCAATCGAATAGGCGAACCTGTTATAATACTATATTGACATGACATATAGTATGAATAAGATTTATCAATCCCTAAAGTTTCATAATCCTAAATTGCAGAGAGAAAACAACTAGGGTTCTCAATCTCTAAGATTAGAAATAGAGAAAAGATTTAAAGTTTTATAGTTTCTTAAAAGTTTTTATATAATAGATTTTTGTATAAAAAATATCCAAGAAGGCTTGTTTAAATGCAAGAAAAAGTCTTAATTAGTAAAATCTTAGTTAAATTAAAATTTCTATTCTAAATAAGAAAAGCAATCTAAAATCAAGGAAAATAAAGAGAGTTTTGAAAGAATAGCTTCTGAGCATAGGTTGGGCCTGGAAACGAAAACAACTGGCAAGTCTCATTAACTTTGCACAGAGGTCGAGATCGACGTAACTTTTGCTTTGTAATTTTTTCTTAAATCCCATTCCACATTCCCCACCCTGATAAACTCATGTACGTCTCCTCTTTCCTTTACAAGTTGCAATCCCTTCAAATATTTTTTTAACCTATGTTTTATTAATTCATGTATTAATTTAAGGTCATTCATTGCATGTTTGGAAACTTCTCTTCTTTTTTATTCTTAGAAACGTCTTATCTGTTGTCATGGGGGATGTGGAGTAGTGAGGTCATCCATATGTCAAGACCCAAAAGGAATGCCAATGGTCTTTTGGTTGAAAGATGGTGGTAAATTTCACATCATTTTAGTTGGAAAAAGTGAATGTTTACCTAACTAACATCATTGGTCGATGTAACATTTCTTGTTAAAGGGCTATTAGTGATGTCGTTTTATTTTTTGTAACATCATTAGGTCATCCATTTTTTTTTTAAACAATGAATTTTTTGTAACATCTTTGTATTAATCTTTCTTGTAACACTTAAAGGTACGTTTCGAGCTATTCATGGGTTTTCTTGATTAATCAAGTTTAGGGGTTAATTATATATCTCAAGGTGCTACCATGATAGAACATGCAATAAAAAATAGTGAAGGAAAAATTTTTAAATTAATAGGTTATACCAACTTTTTTTGTCTTTTATATTTAGTTATTTGATAATTATTAGGTGTTATTAGTGGAAACAAGATAATTTTATAAGTTAAAAAAAAAAACACATAAATAAAGTTTGCTAGTTATAGATGACGTGTGCGACATCGTTTGGTAGCCAAAACCTTGCTTCTAAAGCATCAGTTGAAGCGCCTGGATGTCCTCTCCATATAAAAATGACATGTATGACATAATTGTTGTTGGTTAGACGCGAGTGATCTTTTATTTGTTTTTAATTTTTTTTTCTCTTCTCTTACTTAATTTTCACTTGAGTGATATTTCAAGTTTGTTATCCTTAAGATTTCTTCTCTATTTTCTTTATTACAATTTTTTATTTAAAAAATTTTATAAAATTAAAGATTTTGCTCAATTTCATCCGCAATAGATTTTCTTATCTCTTAATTTGATTTTTATTTTTTTGATTATAATTGTTTTTTTTTTTTACAATGCATCATTCTTGAGTTTTGTTTCTATCAAATCTAATCATTTCTTTATTATTGTTTTTTTTTACCTTTCAAGATTTTTTTAGATTAATTTTTTTTTATTATTTCAACTTACAACATTTAATTGACCAAATATTTTGTTTCTTAGGTAAGCTCAAGTCTAGAATTTAACAGATTAAGGGTTTAAGAAATTAATTTCATTTTACAATATTGACATGGGCTTCCATGGTTTTTTTTTTCCTCTCTTTTTAAGCTTTTTTTCATCCTATATCATTTTGTTATTTTCTTATTCACTCTATATGATATTTTTTTGTCGTTTTGAAAATAATACAAGGTGCCTTAGTTTTTTTTTTTTGTTATCTTTGTTAAATTTATCTTTTCAAAAGGAATTTTGTTTTTTAAATTAAAATAAATTAATTAATTTCATCATTCAACATTTAATTCTTTAGATGTTGAGCTTTTAGGTTGAGTTCAAGTTGAGAATTTAACGGATTACGAATTTGAGAGTTTAACACGAGTTTACAAAGTTCACTCAAGCTTACTTAATTTTTGCTTCCTCTTTTTAAGCTTTTTCTTTTTAACATTTTTATCATCCAACATTCTTTTTATTTCCCTTCTACAAGATTTAACTTTCTTTTTAAAATAACAAGGGTTGCCTTAAGTTTTTTTTTTTTGTTAACTTTAGATTTTTTTAAAAGGAATTTTTTTAATTAAATTAAATTTATTAGTTTCATCCTTCAATATTTAATGTGGTGAGTGGGTGTTGAGTTTCTTAGTTTAACTCAGGTCTACAATTTAATGTCTTATGGGTTTGAGAAATTAACCTATGTTTGCAAGGTTCACCTAGGCTTACTTGGTTTTTTTTATCTTTTTTTTTAAGTTCTTTTTTTTATCCACCAACATTTGCTTCTTCTTTTTTTAATTCTCTTTCTATGAGATTTGTTTGTAGTTTTAGGAGTAATAAGGGTTATTTTTTTTACATTTATTGAATTTAGATTTTTTAAAAGGAATTTTATTTTTTAATTAAATTAAATTAAATTAATTATGTATAAGTATAAGATGATCAATTCATGATTTTTTTTTTTTGTCACTACTCTGATAGCAAGTGTGATCTCTTTTAGTTATCAAATTCTTAGATTTTTCTTACTCATTGTCGCACGTATGCAGCATCGCAGCGATCGTCCATTCGTTAGGAAAAATATGAATATGGTGTATTAATTTGGAATGGGCCAACACGACCCATATAAAAATGATGGGCCAGCACCGACCCAACATATAACAAAATGGGCTAACACCAGGTTAACATACAACAAAACACCGGGGCAACATGAAAATGGGCCGACACCGGCCCAACATAAAATGAAACGGGCTAACTCCGACCCAAAATAAAATGAAATGGGCTGGCACAGACCCAACATAAAAATGAGCCAAGGCTAGCCCATTATATTATCATTGGCTGCAAAACGCAAATCATGTTCTGCATGCCAATGGAACAAAAATGACGGACAGAGCAGAGAAGGAAAGAGATGTACCTAGCAAGAGGAGACATGACTGTTGTCGTCGGCGGTAGAAATGGTGGCTGGACCAGCGACACTGCTTTTGCTTTTCTCTCTCTGTTTTCTTTACTTTTTCTTCTGTTCTTCTTCTCCTTTTCTTCTCGCTTCTCTCTTCTGTTATCTCTCTTCTCACAGCCCTCTATCTCTTTCTCGGTCCCTTCACTCTTCCTTCTTTTCTTTTTTTCTTCCCCTTTCCCTATTTTTATAAGAAAAACGGGGGAGGGAGACGTGGCTAGGGCAATGATTAGTACTTAAAAGTGCATTTTTATCAAGGTTTTATATCATCATTTTGCACTTGAAGTATCAATAACTCCTTAACTAAAGCATGTTTTATAATAATATATCTAATAATATAAGATACCTTTAATTTGTGGTAAATGTTCATTTTAAATGCAGGCCTATCACATAAATGAAAGGATTGATTGATGAATTTAAGAACTAAAATTGAAAGGATAAAGAGATGGCCAAACTTAGAAAAGAGATGTCGGTGCAATCCAAACCGGAACACTGTTCGGTAATTGGGTCATATCTAGAGCTATATATCTCAGATTTAGGTACAATTTATATGGATGGAAAGATCTCAGATTTAGGTCTATTTTATATGGATGGAAAGGTAAGACATAGGCCTACAACTTTCATATGAGCCCAAGATCTAAAAAGACCATTTTCAAGTTCAAATTGTTGCAACAATAAAGAAGCCCGAATCTGTCCTCTAACCCGAGCACTGTTTAGTATTTTGGCCATATCTGGAGTTCTAGAAGTCCAAATGAGCTGGCTTTTTTACACAAGAAAGCTGAGACAATTGCCTACAACTTTCATGTTTTGAGTGGCTCCAATTTTGACATTATCAATGACGTTTTGGGCAGACAAGAGAAGATAAAGATTGTTACCAAGTCAAGAGTTGGCCACCTACTCATCAATTAGTCATCAAATCAATAGTTCCCAATTTTGGCCTATAAAAGGAGGCATTTGCCATGCATTTAGGCATCTTGGTTTCCAGATCAAGATCATGCTCTTGCTTTCTCTCTTTGTATTTTTTGTAATGTTTATGCTTTGCTTTCATTAATATTAAGTTTATGCCTTTCATTTCCTTACTTAACTCTTATCTTATTTATATTCTTATTTTGTTTATTTATTTTTCTTTCTTTCATTATGTCTAGCTAAGTTTATTATATCAAGGTGAAAAGGTTACACTAATGGTGTAAGAATAAGTATAGTGTAAACTTAATATGGACTTTAATGTTTGATACTAACATGTTTTGTATTTGTTATCTTGTTCACTATTTAATACTTTGCTTGTTAAATGACTAATCTTGATTTATATTGTATAACACTTGGTACAACAAATGCTTGACACTTTTATAGCCCATACTGTATGGTATAACCGACACCTGAGCTATAAAAGGAACTTCATTTGTTGTTAACATAAGTTATAATCATGAATACTTGACGAAATTTACAAGTATTAGCATTAATTGAATAAGATGACTAATGTAATCATGTTAACAATCTATAATCTAATTGAAACCTCCTTTGTGTGTGGTTTCCAATTGAATAATAAGAGTTTATACTATACTTGTTTGACATACCATTAGTGAAACCTCTAACCTTGAGATTTGTTATTATCATTATTTAATCCTTTCATTAACATTACATCTTAAAGTTCTCATAATCATCTTCTTCTTCTCTTTCTTTTTCTTTATTATTATTATTATTATTATTATTATTATTATTATTATTATTACTGCTACTACTACTACTATTATTATTACTGTTATTATTATTACTATTATTATTGTTGTTGTTGTTATTATTATTATTGTATTATTGTTATTTATAATTTGTACAATTAACCTCCCTGTGGTTCGACCCCGGTCTTGCCAGGTTATTTATTACTTCGACACTCCTGCACTTGGGAGAAGACATCAATCTTTTAGTCGTGTCAGGCAGCTATTGTGTTACCGTCCCTTTAACATGTGGAAAGTGGGTTGTGTGGGCATCTTTTCGAAGTCATTGGGGGGAGGGAAGTCAGTGAGAAACAGGGTTTTTTTATTTTATTTTAATGGATAGTGAATGAAACGGCACCGTCTTGGTCAAAACGCACCGTTTTATTGAAAAGAAAAAGGTAGCAAAATATGTCAAATTTTACATTGATCCTCAATTTGTAATTTAATCAATCATGTCCTAAATTGCAATTTTAATTTAAAAATCAATGCAATCACATCCTTGCCAAAAATCCAATAGCAGCCCTAAAGTTGTCCGTCGTTTTCACTTTCGCCCTTGATCTTGAAATTATACAATTTGACCCTCAATTGAGCAATAAACTTCTAATTTCTTCAAATGAGCCCCTAATCCATTTTGAATTTCAGCTCCTCTACTTATGCGCCTTTTTCATTTTAGTCCTTGGTTTTGGATTTCTTTAATTAAGTCCCTAATTGGCCATCAAACTTTAATATTTATGCAATTAAACCCTTGATTTGATCAAATTAACTCTTAAAAATTATAATTTGACCATAAAACTTTAATTTCTTCCAATTAAAGCCCAAATTGACTTCAATATCAATTTTTCTTGTAATCAAACTCTTTATAAATTAAATTAAACCTTCAATAAAATTTAATTAAGTCCATAAACATCTGATTTTGGACTTTTTTTACTTAAATTGAATTTTATTTGTTAACAAGATTGTCATCAGTCAATAAAATATTGTTAAATTTTAATTTTTGTATTTTTTAACCTCCTAAACCAATTGTTGACTATTTTTAGGGTGCTCTAACATCCTTTTTTCACTGTTTATATTTTTTGATAATATTTTTTATATTTTATTATTTTTTTGAAAAGAAACAAATGTGAATTGGTGAATAACCTAAAAATAGGTTATGACACTCATAAATGTTGACATTGCATGAAGATTTTTTTTATGTTGGTAAAAAATTAACACGGCCACACTGTATCGTGGTCCATTTGTCTAATGAAAAAAACTAGAAGCATTCATCATTTTAATCTGCATTCTTGTTAGATAAATAGTGTCATTTTTTAATTTTTCAATTTGGTTATTAGACTTTTTTTTTTTTTTACTCTTATTCATTTATTAATGTTTGTGATATTTTATGTGTTGATATTTTCTTTTTTTGAATTTTCTTGAAAATTCAATGTGTTTGATGAAATTTTAGAATTGAATTAGAGACTCATTTTGTTAAATAAGATTTAAATTTATATTGACAAGATATTAAAAGAAAAGGACAAAACAAATCTTATGAGGTTTTCTTAATATTCATCCTAAAAACTTCATTTTAGTGCAAAAAATCTCCATTTACTCGGTTTCAATTCCTTTAGTTTTAGAATTTTATGTTTCGATTCTAAACTTCATTTGTTTTATATTTTAAGCCTTGAGTTTTTAAAACAATTTGATTGAGATATTTTTGAACTTCTATCTAGTTAGAAAAGGTAGATTGGGCTCAAGAAGTTTTTCCTGAATTGATTTAATTTTATATTTTTTAATGGGTTTTAAGGTTTTTTAGGTTATAAATAAGTTTGTTGATATTTTTAAGATGTTTATTAATTGTTTTCTAGTGAGATTAATTTGTTTTTAAAATAGATTTTTAGATCAAAGAACCTAAAACTTGATTTTTTGGCCACTTAGCCAAAATCTAAAGCAATAGACATTGCATATATATATATATATATATATATTTTATTTATTTATTTATTTTAATAAAAAAGTGAATTTACATATCATCATCCTGAAACAAATAAAAAAAAAGAATAAAAAACTATTTTTTGTTATTACACTAGACATAAAAGCCCAATCTCATTGTTACATGGCCTATCTCATTGTTAAGAGCCCAATCTCATTAATAATAAATAAAATAGCCTACCATATATTACACTGATATAATTGGAGGCCATGCATGTATACATTGATTTAACCTATCATATATACATTGAAATAGCTAACCTATCATGTATATATTGATCTAATTATAGCTTACTTACATTAGTATATCTCAATCAAGAAAAGAATAAATATATATATCATAACTGTCACGGCAAAGAATCAATGGCATTAAACGTGTAGGTATTTCCTTTGACACTTCCACAGTCAGCGAAGCAGCTACGCCAGCCGCCATTGCAATTTTCTTCCACGCCTATAGACCCATCACACTTTAGCCTTCACCCTTATCACGGCAAGGAAACACCAGCCTCGTTTTTTCTTTTTTCTTCTCTTCTCTGTCAAGACCCCTCATCAGCGCTTTCTATTTCTTCATTCTCACAGCAACAGTAATCGAGAGCCCTTTCATCATAAGCAACAGCCCAGTTCAGCCAAGAGAAATGGCAACATCCGTGTTTGAGGAAGAGAAATCCTTATGCAATTGCAGCAAGCTCCACCACCTACAGCTCCGCAGTTTGAGAAGGAACCAGCAGCAGCGTGCACCAGCTACTTCCAACACAGCAGCGTCTCAGACCGTCTTCCAGCAGCAATGCCCATTCCACCGCCGTGACCTCCGTTGATGTATCTGTACTGTGACCTCCATTGAAGCAGCACCAGCCTTCCTCAGAACCACCGTGTCTTTCTTGTGTAGCTGCACCGTGAGGTGTCCTCCATAGTCCAGCAGCATGTCGTCCAATTCACCAGCTTTTTCTTGTTGAATTAAACTCCATCTAGATGGTCAAGGAAAACAACCATAAGTTGTTACCGCCTAACCGTTCAATTGCCAGCAGCTTTTACATCATCGGCCACAGCTACCTTCATATTTGAAGATTAAATTTTCTTGTTTTGAATTCGTGTATAAATAGATAGCTGAGTTTATGTTATTATGTATGGAGAGATTGAGAAAAACACAGAGAAAAAGAGAGAGGAAGTGCATTAAAGCTTTAGTTTTAATTATTGTAAGCTTTTGTTCTTGAAATAAAGAGTGTGTTTTATCCCCTCTGAGTGTTTCTAAACTACCACAAGTGGTTTCTCCCACCAACAATTGGTATCAGAGCCCTGTTCGTCAGAAAACAATGCTATTTTTGTATATACCTGAATTTTCAAAGTTGTCAAAAACAAGTTTTGATAATTCCACAGTGTAGAGCTCATCTATATGAACTCACTGGTGCAAAACTCAGCCTTATCGGAGCCCGTGGTAGCCCACACGTGCCGCCTAAAATTCTGCATAGAAGCCTATACACGCTAGAGGTTGAAGACAACTAAGCACACCGTACCATATCGAGCCGAGCCGAGCCGCCAAGCCGAGCTGTGAGCCGATCCTGAGTCGAGCCTCCAGCCGAGCTGTTTCCACACCGCGCAGAGAAGAGAAGCTGAGCAGTAGCCGAGTTGATAGAATATTCCCGGCTCAACCTCAGCGAACAGCCCGACATACAGAATTGGTTTTTTGACCGGTTCACCCTATTTTTGACCTATTTTCTACAAAGTCAAACTGGTTCCCTATTATTTAGACCATTCCGAATTGATCTACAGTGTCAATTTGGCCAAATTCAACTCACACAAGGAGATATAGTCATTCAAAGAGCGAAATGACTACAGAAAATGCATAAACACTCATCCTGAAGCTCACCAAAGACAACTATGATAGTTGGTGCATCAGATTGAAGACATTTCTTGGTTCAAAAGAGTGTATAAAGATTGTGCAATATGGTTATGATGAACTAGAGTCCAAAGAATCAGAAGATGCTTTGCTAGAGGCATAGAAGCAAGTCCTCAAAGCCAATAGAAAGAAAGACAACAAAGCAAAGACCATCATTTATCAAGGTCTTGATGAAGCCACATTTGAGATCATTGCTTCCGCAGAAACATCAAAAGAAATATGGGAGGCTCTCCAATAAAAATACAAAAGTGTTAACAGAATCAAGAAGATTCGTCTCCAATATTTGCAAGGTGAATCTGAGTTATTACAAATGAAGTCCTCAGAATCCATTTCTGATTATCATACAAAAATTATAGTGATAATCAATCAGATGAGAAGAAATGGAGAAGCCCTCACAGATGCTCGAATTACTAAGAAAATTTTGAGATCTCTAGATACAAAATTTGATTTTGTTGTTGTCGCTATTGAAGAGTCCAAAGAAGTGGACAAGTTGACAGTGGATGAGCTTATGAGTTCTTTGCAAGCTCATGAGCAAAAGATTGTCAAAAGAAATAGAGATAAGGCAATTGAGCATACCTTACAAGCAAAGTTGTCTCTCAAAGACAGATATAAGCAAGGGGAGACTTCAACAAGTGGATATACCACTCGAGGAAGAAGTCAACAAACACGAGGAGGATTTCAACGATTTCAAGGTAGAAGTTCTTGGAATACAGGTTTTAGAGGAAGAGGTGGTAGAAACACCACCAGAGGAGGTCGAGGACAACAAGCATTCACTCCTAGAGGAAGATGAGGCGGTTACAATAATCGTGACAAGAGGAATATTCAATGTTATAATTACAATCAATTTGGACATTATAGCACTAAATGTCAAAGGAAAGCTCCATTAGAGGTACGTGAGCATGCCAACTATGCAGAGGAGTATACCAACAACAGAGGAGCAGCTGCATTATTTGTCCAACAAGGACTTGACAAGAATCAAGAGAATATTTGGTATCTTGATTCTAGAGCCAGCAATCATATGTGTGGCCAACAAGATTTATTTGGTGATCTAGATGAGACCATACAAGGTTTTGTCACCTTTGGAGATACCTCAAAAGTTTCATTTAAAGGTAAAGGCAACATCCCAATCAAGTTAAAGAATGACGATCATAGCTACATCGTCGATGTCTACTATGTCTCAGCCATAAAGCAGAACTTGATGAGTGTAGGTCAACTTCTAGAGAGAGGCTATACACTTTACATGAAGAATTGTCATCTGACAATCACATACTACAATGGAAGATTAATTGCCTATGTGAAAATGTCCAAGAATATGATGTTTCCTTTAAACATCTAATATAATGCAACAAAGTGTTTGAGTGTCATCACCAATAGTGAAGAATGGCTTTGGCACCTGAGGCTTGGACAACTGAATTTCACAAGTCTGAAGATGCTAGCAAGCAAGAAGATGGTCAAAGGTATGCCCCACATTGATCATCCAAAAGAAGTTTGTAAGAGTTATGTCCTCAGCAAACATCACAAATCCAGTTTTGCCAAAGAAGTTAACTAGAAAGCAAAGAAGCCACTGGAGTTAATGCATACAGATGTGTGTGGTCCTATAAAGCCTATGTCGAATGGACAAAATAGGTACTTCCTCACTTTCATTGATGATTTTAGCAGAAAGATATGAGTATACTTTTTGAAAAGGAAGTCAAAAGTGTTCAATTATTTTAAAGATTTTAAAGCAATTGTTGAGAAGCAAAGTGGCTATAAGATCAGAACCGTGAGATCTGATCAAGGTGGAGAATATACAGCAAATGACTTTGAAGCCTTTTTGTACACAACAAGGCATCAGACATCAGACACCACCAGCTTACACACCACAGCTGAATAGTGTAGCTGAGAGGAAGAATCAAACGATTCTTGAGATGGCAAGAAGTCTACTCAAAGCAAAGAAGTTGCCCAAACAATATTAGGCTGAAGCTGTATCATATGTAGTGTATTTGCTGAATCGCTGCCTAACCAGAAGTTTGCAAGCTGTCACTCTACAAGAAGGATGGAGTGGTCACAAACCAAGTGTTACTTATCTTCAAGTCTTTGGTTGTGTGGCATATGCAAGGATCCCAGATGCAAGAAGGACCAAACTCGATGACAAAAGCGAGAAATGCATCTTTGTCGGATACAGTGAGAGAAGGATAGGATACAAGTTGTATAATCCCATCACAAAGAAGGTAATTATGAGTAGAGATGTTATCTTTGAAGAAGATAAAACTTGGCAATGGAATGATGACCAAGAAGCAGTTAAATGGATCAGCACTGATTTGATCCTTGAAGATGAAAAAGTACCAACAACACTTGCAGAAGGTCCAATATTACCGGCAGACGAGCCACAAAGTCTGGTACACAAATTTCC
Source organism: Populus euphratica (assembly GCF_000495115.2). Classification (NCBI taxonomy): domain Eukaryota; kingdom Viridiplantae; phylum Streptophyta; class Magnoliopsida; order Malpighiales; family Salicaceae; genus Populus; species Populus euphratica. The sequence goes on from NW_011500604.1 coordinate 111,753, forward strand.
TATATTCAACAGGAGAAACACACTAGAATCATCATCAATACCATCATTACTAGAACCATCATCAGCATCCTTATCAGAAGGACCAAGAAGGATGAGAAATTTGGAAGAGCTGTATGATACCACTCAAGTCATGGAAGATACAACTCTATTTTGTTTCTTTGTAGATAGTGACTCAGTTTCAATAAAGCTATCACAAAAAAGAAGTGCATTGAAGCAATGGATGAAGAAATACATGCCATTGAGAAGAATGATACCTGGAAGCTGACTTATCTACCAAAAAACAAGAAAGCAATAGGTGTTAAATGGGTCTATAAGACAAAGAAGAATGCAAAAAGAGAAGTGCAAAGATACAAAGTGACATGACTAAAAGATTAATGTGTTCTCCCAAGTACAGGAGTGTCGAAGTAATAAATAACCCTACAAGACCGGGGTCGAACCATAGGGAGGTTAATTGTACAAATTATAAATAACAATAATACAACAACAATAATAATAACAATAACAGCAATAATAATAGTAATAACAGCAATAATAATAATAATAATAATAATAATAATAATAATAATAATAATAATAATAAAGAAAAAGAAGCAGAAGAAGAAGAAGAAGAAGAAGAAGAAGATGAGAACTTTGAGATGGAATATTAACGTAAAGATTTAACAACGATAACAAACAATGTCAAGGTTAGAGGATCCACTAATGGTATGTCAAACAAGTATAGTATAAACTCTTATTATTCAATTGGAAACCACACACAAAGGAGGTTCCAATCAGATTATAGATTGTTAACATGATTACATTAGTCATCCAATTCGATTAATGCTAATACTTGTAAATCTCGTCAAGCATTCATGATTATAACTTATATTAACTGATTAGTACTTAAAAGTGTATTTTTATCAAGGTTTTATATCATCATTTTGCACTTGCAGTATCAATAACTCCTTAACTAAAGCATGTTTTATAATAATATATCTAATAATATAAGATACCTTTAATTTGTGGTAAATGTTCATTTTAAATGCAGGCCTATCACATAAATGAAAGGATTGATTGATGAATTTAAGAACTGAAATTGAAAGGACGAAGAGATCACCAAACTTAGAAAAAAGATGCCGGTGCAATCCAAACCGGAATACTGTTCGGTAATTGGGTCATATCTGGAGCTGTAGTTCTCAGATTTAGGTCTATTTTATATGGATGGAAAGGTAAGACATAGGCCTACAACTTGCATAGGAGCCCAAGATCTAAAAAGGCCATTTTCAAGTCCAAATTGTAGCAACAACAAAGAAGCCCGAATCTGTCTTCCAGCCCGAGCACTGTTCGATATTTTGGCCATTTGTCTTCCAGCCCGAGCACTGTCAGTATTTGGCCCATATCTGGAGTTCTAGAAGTTTAAATGAGCTAAAGTTTTTCCACAAGAAAGCTGAGACAATTTCCTACAACTTTCATGTTTTTGAGTGGCTCCAATTTTGACGTTATCAATGACATTTTGGGCAGACAAGAGAAGATAAGGATTGTTATCAAGTCAAGAGTTGGTCACGCACTCATCAATTAGTCATCAAATCAATAGTTCCTAATTTTGGCCTATAAAAGGAGGAATTTGCCATGCATTTAGGCATCTTGGTCTCCAGATCTAGATCATGCTCTTGCTTTCTTTCTTTGTATTTTTTGTAATGTTTATGCTTTGCTTTCATTAATATCAAGTTTATGCCTTTCATTTCCTTTCCTTTACTTAGTTAACTTTTATGTTCTTATTTTGTTTATCTATTTTGCTTTCAACTCTTATCTTATTTATGTTCTTATTTTGTTTATTTATTTTTTCTTTCTTTTATTATGTCTAGCTAAGTTTATTATGTCAAGGTGAAAAGGTTACACTAATGGTGTAAGAATAAGTATAGTGTAAACTCAATATGGACTTTAATGTTTGATACTAACATGTTTTGTATTTGTTATCTTGTTCACTCTTTAATACTTTGGTTGTTAAATGACTAATCTTGATTTATGTTGTATAACACTTGGTACAACAAATGCTTGGCACTTTCATAGCCCATATTGTATGGTATAACCGACATCTGAGCTATGAAAGGAACTTCATTTGTTGTTAACATAAGTTATAACATGAATGCTTGATGAGATTTACAAGTATTAGCATTAATTGAATAAGATGACTAATATAATCATGTTAACAATCTATAATCTGATTGGAACCTCCTTTGTGCGTGGTTTCTAATTGAATAATAAGAGTTTATACTATACTTGTTTGACATACCATTAGTGGAACCTCTAACCTTGACATTTCTTATTATCATTGTTTAATCCTTTAATTAATATTACATCTCAAAGTTCTCATAATCATCTTCTTCTTCTCCTTCTTTTTCTTTATTATTATTATTATTATTAATGTTATTACTACTACTACTACTACTACTATTACTGTTATTATTATTACTATTATTGTTGTTGTTGTTGTTATTATTGTTGTTGTATTATTGTTATTTATAATTTGTACAATTAACCTCCCTGTGGTTCGACCCCGGTCTTGCCGGGTTATTTATTACTTCGACACTCCTGCACTTGGGAGAAGTAAAAGGTTGATGTCTTCTCCCAAGTGCAGGAGTGCAATCTTTTAGTCGTGTCAAGTTTTTGGCGCCGTTGCCGGGGAGGTAAGTTTTGTATAAATAGCGCCTTTGCCGGGGAGGTAAGTTTTGTATACATTATAATATTTATTTTATTTTCTCTTGTCACTTTTCTTGTATATAACTTTGTTTCTTTTCTCTTGTTTCTTCTTCTTTTGTTTTCTTCCTTTTATTTTATTCCTACAAGTGCATGAGAGTGTGGTCATGTACATCAAGTGGTAGACTTTGTAGGGTGTCGTCATCATTTTCAGAAAATATGGTCGAAGAAGATAATCAATCACTTCATAATGAGAATAACCGTGCTAGAATACTTAAAGACCACATGAATCCCACAAGAACAAGTGCACCATCATGCATAGTTTTTCCTCCTGATGCATCTCATTTTAATTTTAAACCAGGTATTATTCAACTTTTACCTTCATTTTAATTTTAAGCTAGACATTATTCAACTTTTACCTTCTTTTCATGGCTTAGAATTGGAAAATCCATACTTGCATTTAAGGGAATTTGAGGAGGTCTGCAACACATATAATAATTTAAATTGTAGCATGAACACCATCAGATTAAAGCTTTTTTCTTTTTCATTAAAAGATAAAGCTAAAACATGGCTACAAAATTTAAGACCAGAATCTATTCGTGCTTGGGATGAAATGCAACAACAGTTTTTAAAGAAGTTTTTCCCATCTCATAGAATAAACTCTTTCAAAAGACAAATCGCCACTTTCACTCAAAAACTAGGAGAAACATTTTACCAATGTTGGGATAGGTATCAAAACTTGCTTAATACTTGCCCTTATCATGGTTTTGAATATGGAGATTGGTTTCACATTTTTATGAAAGGTTAACACCTAGAGATAGGCAAATGGTTGAATTGATGTGCAATGGAACATTTGAAGATAAAGACCCTCATGAAGCAATGGAGTATTTAGACTTGTTAGCTGAAAATGCTCAAAATTGGGACACCGCGGGTACTTATGAGGCACCGAGTAAAACTCAACCTCATACATCTAGTGGAGGTATGTACAACCTTAGGGAAGATCATGACCTTCAAGCCAAGTTTGCATCTTTAGCTAGAAAAGTCGAGGCACTAGAATTGAAAAAGAGTGGTCAATTAAAATCTGTTGAAAACATTGTGTGTCAAATCTGTGAAACAAATGAACACTCAACCAATAATTGTCTAACCTTGCCTTCTTTTAAGGAATGTCTCCATGAACAAACCCATGCTTTAAATAGTTTCCAAAGGCCCAATCATAACCTATATTTGCAAACATACAATCCTGGTAGGAGAAATCACCTAAATTTCAGTTGGAAGAGTGACAATGCACAAACTTCACCACCACAGTTTCAAGCACATCATAATTTCTAAAATTCCCATGGATATGCACCTCCTTATGCTCCACCTCCTACAAGAAATTTTGAGGAAACTTTGTATGCATTCATTGAAAAGCAAGAGACAATCAACACTCAACTTGCTCAAAGCATAATAGATTTTAAAGATACTCTTGCAAAATTCACATCTGCTCTCAGTTTTCAAGAGAAAGGTAAGTTTCCATCTCAACCACAGCAAAATCCCAAGGGGCAATACAATGCAAATGCAAGTAGTCTTGGAAGTCAACACATTGATCAAGTCAAATTAGTCACCACTCTTTGTAATTGTAAGGTTATTCACAAACCAATTCTTGAACCTTATGAGAAAGATGATGAGTCAATCTCTACGGGTAAGGAAGGGGTTGAATCTGAACATTGCAAAGAAAAGACTGATTCCCCTCCAACACTTTCATTTTTTCATACCATGACCAATCACGAAGAAATCAAGGATGAAAAAGGCATCGAAAATGTTGATGCGGATCTTTTATCAAAAGTGACAACAGATTTGACACCCGACATCACACCAATCGATGATTACTTTCCTGATGAATCCCTACTTTCTCTAAGTTCAATGCCTTGGTTTGCTAAAAATATCTATTTTCTTGCTTCAGGATTTTTGTCACCTCACTAGAGTACCGAAGACAAAAGAAATTTTTTTAGCAATGTACAAAAGTTTTATTGGGATGACCCCTACTTATTCATTTATTGTCCTGATCAAATATTTCAAAGATGCATTCTCGACAATGAGGTAAGTAATGTCATTAAATTTTGTCACTCTAAAACACGTGGGGATCATTTCTCATTAAAAAAAAAGGAGTGTAGAAATCTTACAGAGTGGATTTTACTGGCCCACCATATTCAAGGAGTCACATGCATTTCGCAAAAACTGTGAAAATTGTCAAAATGTAGGATTTATTTCAAAACACAGAGAGTCTTTAGATAATCTTCTATTGACTCTTAAGTCTCATCATAGTCGAGATAAGCATCGTGCAATTCATAACTTATGAACCCATTTTCATAAAGAACATGCTTGACATAGTCTTGGGAATCTGACTAAAAAAGACCCTATTTGCCAGTTTTTAAGAAAACTAGATGGGAAGCCTATCCCCGACCCATACGTTTAAGCCGTTCTTGGACATAAAACCAAGGGAAGATGTGAGCCACAACCACAACTACTTGTGCATACACATGTTTTTTCAAAAATAAATAAATAAATAGAGAGAGAGAGAGAGAGTGAGACTCCAGCTAGCCTACATATTGGTGGTATGATTGCCCTTTTAATTTCTCATCTATAAAATCCTCTCTTCCTTCCCTTCATTTCCACTTAATCCATACATTCATCAAATATAAAAGTGTGTAGAAATGGCAAGTTCCTCAAGTCATCAAATAAAAAATATTTGTGTTTTCGGTGGATCTAGTCCTGGGAAAGAAAAAGAGTTTTTAGAATCAGCAAATCATCTTGGTCAGGTGCTAGCTGAGAGAAAGATTCATTTAGTGTATGGGGGAGGCAGTCTTGGGTTAATGGGAGGTGTGTCACATGCGGGAGACAGTCTTGGGTTAATGGGAGGTGTGTCAATAGTTGTATTTTTAAGAGATAGTCAAGTTTTAGGGGTCGTCCCCAAAGCTTTAACACAAGGGGACATCATTGGAAAAACAATTGGAGAGGAACTTCAGGTCTCCACAATGTCAGCTCGAATGAATGCAATGTTTAACCATGCTGATGCCTTCATTGCTTTCCTAGGTGGTCTAGGCATATTGGAAGATATCTTTCATATTTCCTCTTGGGCTCAACTGCACATTCACCATAAACCCATAGGTTTGTTAAATGTTAATGGTTATTATGATAAGTTGTTTTCTTTTCTTGATCATGCTGTGGAACAAGAATTTCTAACATCTTTTGCACGACAAATCATAATCTCTGCTGCTGCTACTGAACAATTGATTGACCAACTACAATCTTTCATTCTTGTGATTGATCCCTCCATGAGTCGCATAAATTGATCATCTAAGGAAAGCTGTAAAAAGCTTAAATTAGATTTGAGCCTTCATTTGTGAATCTTTGTGTCTTTTGGTTTTATTATTGTGTTTTGTTGTTTCTTATATTTGTTTCAGTGTGTTTCAGGTTTGTTAGTGTTCGTTATTTCAGGTGATATCTTTTATACTCTATCTTTCTACCTTAGAACATTGAGGACAATGTCTCGTTTTGGTTGGGGGGAGAGGGTAGTAGTTGATAAATTTGTTTTGGTTGGGGGGAGAGAGTAGTAGCTAAAAAAAAAAAAACTAAATGTGTTTCCTATTTCATAAAGCATGTGCAAAATTATTGTTACTATGATGGCAGAGTAAAGAAGATCTTTTTATGACTCTTGAGACGTATCTTAGTAACCATTCTTAATAAGGTCTATCATAATACTTCTTGAAATATTCAGGTTTACAAACTCTCGCATTACTATCACTTAATTCTACTCATATACTTATTTACATGTATTCTTAAACCTTAATTTACACACACACACACTAACATATGATTGTGGGTTGCATATTGGATTATTACATTATTTATGTTCTTTTGTTAAAGGTAACAACTAAGGGAAAGGGATAGTATATAATTTTGTTAAAGGTAACACCTAAGGGAAAAGGGATAGTATATAATTAAAAAAAGAAAAAAAAGAAAAAAAAATGATAATAATAAAAATGTAGATAAGTTTGATTTCATAGCCTCCCTAATCTAAGCAATTAAGCCTGAAGGGGTGTTTTAACACTTAATACCCTAAAGTCAACTGACTTAGGAGCTATTGGCCCAACGTTTGTTACATGGGTTAAGGAGAAAAGTTTAAGGAAATCAAACATTGTACTATCTACATATCAGTATCTGCTACCCGAGTTACTAAGCTCGTAAGGGTGTCTCAACACCTAATGCCCTAAGACCAACTGGTCTGGGAGTCAGTAGCCGAAAGCTCATTACATGGGTTAAAGATGCATAGTGTTTTAAATTATATGTATATATATTAAAAAAAAAAGAAAAAAGAAGAAGACAAAAATAATAATCCCAACCCAAGGAAGTTAACCTTAAACATTAGAACAAAAATTTTGTTTTCTTCCAAGAAAAGCCCCATAATTATGTGTTGATACATTGAGCACAAAAGAAAGGTTTATGAATATCTT
>NW_011506968.1:0-1605 GCF_000495115.2 Populus euphratica
CATAAAACAACACAATACTCCACAGGAAAAAAACCAACTCCTATTGGTTTTCTACATGTTTTTTATTTAACTTTGTGATGGTTTGTTTTTGTATTTAAAAAAATTAAATTTTTGTATTTTTTACTTTAAATTAGTATTATTTAAAATTTTTTCTGATATTTTGATATTTTGATATATTAATATTAAAAATAATTTTTTAAAAATAAAAGGATAGAAACACTCCTTTCACCAGCAAATCAGGTCAACAAAATGAGTTGGGATTTTATAGTCTTTTGCTTTGGAGACTATTATCCTAAATATGCTAAAATTAGATTTTTCACCATTAAAAAGCCCTAAATAGACCAGAAAATCTGATCTAAGTGTAGAATTAATTCTGAAATCTTATTTTCTTGTTGTAGTTAGGATGAATAAGAATCTTTATAAGAAAAGGATTCTGAAACATTTATGAAACCTTGCTACACTTGAAAACTATGTTACAACCCATTAAAAATCTTTTTAGAACTAAGAGATTCCCAAAACAAGCTACCATATACTTGTAAGGAAAAAGGATCCCTGCTAAATAGAAAGTTCATAAGTCAAAAAGAAGTAAATAACAAAATTTGTACAGCATGTTCTGACTTATATCGCATGTTCTTCTTGAACTCTGATTCATCAGAAACTTTACCCCAACACAGACCAATACCTTCGAAATCTTCATGTTAAATTCTAGCTCGATCCAATGATTGAATTTGAAATTATGCTAAATAGTGTAAAAGTTGACAGTAGGAAATTTTATGCCAAAATTTAAATCTAGCCTTACTTGAATCGTATCAAGATTGTTATGATTTGGGCTAATATAGTGAAGGATAGAGAAACCACAGTGGCGATATTTCTTAATTGAATAAATATAGATATAGCAAATATATAGAGTTAGAGAACATGATACATATGGCTACAATGGTAAAGACAAGACTTAAGAGGAAGGCAGTACACATTATGTATTTAATTTGGGTTTTTCATCATAATGGAGGCCAAATTTAAGGATATAGGAGATTTCTTAATCCACGTTGTGTTGTAAGTGCCAAATCTAAACCATTTAAAGCTAAGAAAAAAATCACTATAAATTCCAAAGATAAATTAAAAACCCAACCTATTTGTAACCATAATATCAAATGTTTCAGGTCTTTGAGGGTTAAATATATTGTTTTTTAGTGTCTAACTATAAGGTGATGATTTTAAAAGATCATAAGGAGGTTAAGTTTGAAAATGACAGAACTAAAAATGATAAAATACCGCCACTTAAGGATTATAGTTATGAAAGGGTTGCATACCCAGCTAAGAGGGAGGCCTTAGTTAAAAGGCATACATTACATGTTTAGGTTAAGGAAGATTATATAGAGTACTGAATAGAGAACATCTTTCATAAGTAAAGTCATATCCAAAATAAGATATATAGTATGATCATTAATAAAGGTAATTATGCAAATACAGCTAGTACAACTCTTGTTAGGAAATTGAATTGAGTACTATAAAACATCATAAACCTTATAGATTGTCATGGTTGAATGAATATGATGAAGTTAAAGTGACTAAAAAGGTCTTGATTTTGTTTTTTATTAGGAGATA
>NW_011506969.1:0-1604 GCF_000495115.2 Populus euphratica
TCCAACCTTGCCTTCTTTTAAGGAATGTCTCCATGAACAAGCCCATGCTTTAAACAGTTTCGAAAAGCCCAATCATAACCCATATTTGCAAACATACAATCCTGGTTGGAGAAATCACCCAAATTTTAGTTGGAAGAGTGACAATGCACAAACTTCACCACCACAGTTTCAAGCACACCATAATTTCCAAAATTCCCATGGATATGCACCTCCTTATGCTCCACCTCCTACAAGAAATTTTGAGGAAACTTTGTATGCATTCATTGAAAAGCAAGAGACAATCAACACTCAACTTGCTCAAAACATAACAGATTTTAAAGATACTCTTGCAAAATTCACATCTGCTCTCAGTTTTTAAGAGAAAGGTAAGTTTCCATCTCAACCACAACAAAATCTCAAGGGGCAATACAATGCAAATGCAAGTAGTCCTGGAAGCCACCACATGGATTAAGTCAAATCAGTCATTACTCTTCGCAGTGGTAAGGTTATTGAAAAACCCTCTCGTGAACCTTATGAGAAAGATTATGAGTCAATCTCTAAGGGTAAGGAAGGGGTTGAATTTGAACATTGCAAAGAAAAGACTGATTCCCTGCCAGCACTTCCATTTTCTCATGCCATGACCAATCAGGAAGAAGTCAAGGATGAAAAAGGCACCGAAAATATTGATGCGGATCTTTTATCAAAAGTGACAATAGATTCGACACCCGACATTACACCAATCGATGATTACTTTCCTGATAAATCTCTACTTTCTCTTAGTTCAATACCTTGGTTTGCTAAAAATATCAATTTTCTTGTTTTAGGATTTTTGCCAGCTCACTAGAGTACCGAAGACAAACGAAAATTTTTAAGCAACGTGCAAAATTTTTATTGGGATGAGCCTTACTTATTCAATTATTGTCCTGATCAAATATTTCAAAAATGCATTCCCGACAATGAGGTAAGTAATTTCATTAAATTTTATCACTCTAAGGCACGTGGGGATCATTTCTCGTAAAAAAAAAGGACTGTAGAAATCTTATAAAGTGGATTTTACTGGCCCACCATGTTCAAGGACACACATGCATCCCGCAAAATCTGTGAAAATTGTCAAAAGGTGGGATTTATTTCAAAACACAAAGAGTATTTAGATAATCTTATATTGACTCTTAAGTCTCATCATAGTCGAGATAAGCATCGTGCAATTCATGATTTATGGCCTCATTTCCATAAAGAACATGATCGACTTAGTCTTGGGAATCTGACTAAAAAAGACCCTGTTTTCCAATTTTTAAGATAACTGGATGGGAAGCCTATCCCCGACCCATAGAGGGCGTTTAAGCCGTTCTTGGACGTAAAACCAATGGAAGATGTGAGCCACAATCATAACTACCTGTACATACACATGCTTTTTCAAAAGTAAATAAATAAATAAATAAAGAGAGAGAGAGAGCGTGTGTGTGAGACTCTAGCTGGCCTATATATAGGTGGTATGCTTGCCCTTTTAATTTCTCATCTATAAAATCCTCTCTGCCTTCCTTTCATTTCTACTCAACCCATACATTCAACAAATACAAAAGTGTGTAGAAATGGCAAGTTCCTCAGGTCATCATATAAGAAATATT
>NW_011507002.1:0-1575 GCF_000495115.2 Populus euphratica
TATCAAAATAATTTTTATATAATTTGATTTTAAACTGATAAAGTTTTTTTTTCATTCATTATTCATATGAATATTAAGGATTTTTTTTTAAATTCACCCTTCCATTTTTTTCGTTTCCTCTTCTTTATTTCTCAATTTTATGCTTAATATTTTTAATAATCATTTGTGTTGCCTTTAAATCAACCATATCAAATGCATCATGTCAACCCAATTTTCACATGATATAATTTTAAACTCATGTTATACAAAGAATTGGGTTGAAATGTGTTTTTATGTCAAATTTTTTTTTCTCATTTTTGTCCTCAAATATTTTGTACTAGTTGGTAAAGTTGTTTTTAGAATAATCAAGTCAACTAGTTTATTTTAATGCAATTCTTACATGATTTAATTTTAAATTCAAGTTAGATAAAAAGTTGGATTGAAAAGTCTTTTTTATGTCAATTTCACTCTTTTTTCACACTTTCATCCTTGAATTTTTTTTACCGGTCGATTGAAATAGCTTTTAACATACTAAGTCAATTGAGTTATGTTACAATGACTTTACTTGAACTAAATAAGAAATCAAATAAAGAAATTTCAAGATTAACCAACTAAGTTAAATTTAATAAAAATATAAAATAATTCTTTACGATCTAAATATTTATTTATTACATAAAAAAAAATCCCATCCTATCTACAGCGTATGGCAGCGTAGTACAAGTATATAAACTGACTCCTTGAACTCGTTGTATTTCAGCTTGGATTCAAATTCTCAAGTCTGAATAGATGAAAAAATGGTTGGGCGCCCATCAATGGCTGCTTTGTATAGTTTCTAAATTACATGGTCGAAGAAAAAAACAACAATTCTTGTGACCAAAGAAGGAGAAAATTAATTAAGGACAAACTTCAAATGTACCACCTAACAGTAATCTCAATGGTACCTTTAAATTTATTTTTTTCAATTATATCATTAAAGAATTTTTATTTCTTAACTAGATAATCTTGTTAAATACAATTAATAAAATTATTGATTATCGATCTGATATTCCTCATGTGATCCCCACCAGAAGATAAAATTTGAAAGAAATTTCTTCTTTTAGTAAGATGTGAGAGAAAAATATTTAAGTGAATAGTAATTAATATGATGTGATGAGAGAAAGATATGAAGAGCATGTGAATGCTTGATGATTTCGTTAACTGTATTAATTCTAACAAAAGAGTCCAATTGAGAAATAAAAGTTTTTTAATGGTATAATTAATATAAAAGATACTTTGAGTATACAGTTGAGACTACCCTAAAAATTGGATAATAAATTTGAGGTTTGCTCGTTAATTAATTAGAAGGAAGCAGTCAAATTCACCGAAACAATACATACATACATATATATATATATATAGCAAAAGCTTGGGTAGCCCTACCTTGAGGTCCTGGTCGTAATTTGGAAGACCATTTTTTTTTTTCCAATTTGAAAGACATAATTTAACTGAAAGGGAAGTTTAAGAAGGCTAGCTATGAGGTACCTTGGTCACTTGGGAAAGAATCATGATCAATTATCCATGATAAAAAATATCTTTTTTTACCCTTGTATTGTTTTG
>NW_011506970.1:0-1602 GCF_000495115.2 Populus euphratica
TAAGAGTAATTATAATTGTAAACACTAGTAATTAAGGTTATGATTTTGCAGGTTTGTATTTGGGTTTAATTTTTTTTTTGATGTATATTTGTCATTTTTATAAAATTATATTTATTTATTGGATTTACATAGTATTTAATAAACCTAAAAATTTATTGTAATATACATAAAATAATCTGGACATCTCGGTTTATAAAAACAATTACAAACACTAATTTCTATACATAATAACTCCACATTATCCCGTAATTTATTTTGAGTAATTTTTTTATTTTTTTGCTCGGTAATGAGAAAATAATACATCATGATATTCCCAAGAGCATTTAAATCACGTGGATGCCTGCCTGTTCATTATGGTTGATGGGAAGGAAAACGACGTGGTAGTAAGAAATTAAAAAGAAAAAAACAAAAAATCATCGGTTTGCGCGGCCAAAGGATAAGGTAGCAAACTTTGCCTTTAAAAAATATAAAATAGTCATTTTCATTTTGAAACCGACAGGAGATTTTTCTCAGAGGCTGTATTTGGGCCTCACTTTGGACCGCTCCTTGGGCTACCGTTCGGGCCTCGGGGAACCCAACATAACGCCCACTTGCCATGTGTTATTGACATTAAGAAAATACTACGGCAATGAATATATATATATATATATATAGTCACTAACTATTAACTATAATTTTCTGATTTTACAAATTACAACTAATAATGGCATAGCGTAGCATCGTATCTATAATAATAATAATAATAATAAATAGATAAATGATTAGACATCTTTTCATGGTGTTTCTTTCTTCTTCTTCTTCTTTTGTTTTTTTCCTTGATGGGGCTAAAGTTCCTCCTCTCCACGGGAAAAACAAGGGGATGCCCTACTAACGTGCCAGCTATCATGAGTGTCCTTTTCTCTTCGAATAAAATGCCTCCACACAATAGTATTTTGTTTTTAATAAATTCCCAATAAAATAAAGTGTGTGGACACCCTCGAGAGCTCGAGATATTTTAGTGTTTTTTTTATCATGATTTAAAAAAATTATTTTATAAAAATTATTTTTAGTAAATATTGATGTGATATTTTTATATATTTTATTGAAATTATAATAAAAATTAATATAAAATAAAAAATAGTTTAATGTATTTTTTAAATTAAAATTATAAAATAAATAAAAAAAATATATTAATATTGATGGTTTTAAGTTTAAATATTGTAGAATTAATTACTACTATTACATCATGAAATAAATAATATTTTATATAAAAATATTTTTTTATTATTTCATTGAACTATCTATAATTCCATTAAATATAAAATTCATCCGATAAAAACTATAATTTTTATAATTTTTTGAGTTTATGATAAAATTAGATAAAATATTATCAGATATAAAATTAATATTATTATGCCAGAAAATTTAATTTATTTTACACTAATTTTTTTAAAAAATATTATTCACATTATAATACAACTAAATTTAATTCATTCTAAACTAATTTTTTTAAATAAATATTCACATAATACAATTCATTCATATTGTTTCCGCGAATAATAGAAATGAATTGTACTCTTTACCGTAATACTGTTTAAAGAAAAACAATTTAGAATTGCTCAG
>NW_011507053.1:0-1535 GCF_000495115.2 Populus euphratica
GTTCTTAAAGTCATCAATCAATCCTTTCATTTATGTGATAGGCCTGCATTTAAAATGAACATTTACCACAAATTAAAGGTATCTTATACTATTAGATATATTATTATAAAACATGCTTTAGTTAAGGAGTTATTGATACTTCAAGTGCAAAATGATGATATAAAACGTTGATGAAAATGCACTTTTAAGTACTAATCAGTAATCATCGATTGGTGTGATGTCAGATATCGAATTTGTTGTCACTTTTGACAAAATATTCGCATCAATATATTTGGTGCATTTTTCATCCGTGATTTCTTCCTCAGAATAAATCATTTGCAAATCTTTAGATTCATCCAACTCATTTTTACTTAAAGTAGATTCAAGTTGATCATAAACTAATTCGTCAATATGATCTACTTCTTGTAAATCATTATCATCTCCAGGTTGCTTGCAAATGTTGAAAATATTCATCTCCAATGTCATGTTTCCAAATGATAGCTTCATCAGTCCATTCCTACAATTAATCAATGCGTTAGAGGTTACAAGAAACGGACGTCTTAAAATAACAGGAAATGAATTACATGCTTCAACAGGTTCTGTGTCCAAGACAATAAAATCCACAAGATAAATGAATTTATCGACTTGTACTAACACATCTTCGACTATTCCTCTAGGCACTTTTACAGATCTTTTGGAAAGTAAAAGAGTTATAGAAGTTGGTTTTAACTCATCTAGATTGAGACTCTGAAAAACTGAATATGAAAGTAAATTCACACTAGCACCAAGATGAAGTAAAGCTCTTTCAATTTTATGTTCTCCAATAAAGCAAGAAATTGCAGGACAACCAGGGTCTTTATATTTCAAACCATTATTGTTCTGAAGAACAACACTTACTTGTTCGGCTAGAAAGGCTTTCTTTTTCACATTCAGTTTCCTCTTCACAATGCATAGATCTTTCAAAAATTTAGCATAGGAAGGAACTTGTTTAATAGGATCCAGCAAAGGTATATTGATTTTTACCTGTTTGAAAATTTCAAAAAATTCAGAGTTGTGATTGACTTTCCTTTGTTTGGTCATGACATGAGGAAATGGAAGTGCTGCCGGTGAATAAGTCGTTTCTTTGCAATTTTCAGATTTAACCCCTTTCTTACCCTCAGAGATTGACTCATCATCTTTCTCATAAGGTTCAAGAGTGGGTTTTTTAATAACCTTACCACTGCGCAGAGTAGTGACTGATTTGACTTGATCCATGTGTTGGCTTCCGGAACTACTTGCATTTGCATTGTATTACCCCTTGGGATTTTGTTGTGGTTGAGATGGAAACTTACCTTTCTCTTGAAAACTGAGAGCATATGTTAATTTTGCAAGAGTATCTTTAAAATCTGTCATGTTTTGAGCAAGTTGAGTATTGATTGTCTCTTGCTTTTCAATGAATGCATGCAATGTTTCCTCAAGATTTCTTCTAGGAGGTGGAGCATAAGGAGGTGCATATCCATGAGAATTTTGGAAATTATGGTGTGCTTGAAACGGTGGTTGTGAAGTTTGTGCATTGT